>NC_016089.4:24712482-24833154 GCF_000004515.6 Glycine max
AAGCAATGAGTGAAGACTAGGTTTAGCGAGGCACCAGGTGGGACAACTGGCCAAGCAGATAGCTGACAAGTCATCCAATAGTTTTGTGGCAAATACAGAACAAAATCCCAAGGAGGAATGCAAAACTGTGATGAAAAGGAGTAAAAGGTTTGTGGAGGTTAAGGATGAGGATAGTGTTGTGCATGAGAAGAAAACTATTGACAAGAAAAGTACTGATGGCAAGAAAAATGAGGTGAGAGGTGAAAGTAATCAAGAAAATGAGGAACAAATAATGGTCAAGAATAAATAATTGAAGGACCAAGAAAAAGAAATAGAAAATGAAAAAAAATGAAAAAGAAGAAAAAAATAATAAGAATGCAAAGAAGAGTAGGAGTGAAAAAGTTGTGGATGAAGGTGTGGAAGTACTGTACCCTGTGGTACCTTCCAAGAAAGAAAAAGATCGTCAATTGGCGAGATTTTTAGATATTTTCAGGAAACTGGAAATAACCATGCCCTTCGGAGAAGCTTTACAGCAGATGCCACTCTACTCTAAATTTTTGAAAGATATGTTAACAAGGAAGCATAAATATATTCATCAGGAAAACATCATAGTGGAAGGAAATTGCAGTGCTGCCACTCTACTCTAAATTTTTGAAAGATATGTTAACAAGGAAGCATAAATATATTCATCAGGAAAACATCATAGTGGAAGGAGCTCTTATTGACCTAGGAGCCAATATCAATTTGATGCCAATCTCCATGTGTAGAAGATTGAGAGAGTTGGAAATAATGCCTACTCGAATGACTTTACAATTAGTTGACCGCTCCATTACCAAGCCATATGGAGTAATTGAAGATGTTTTGGTCAGAGAGTTGGAAATAATGCCTACTCGAATGACTTTACAATTAGTTGACCGCTCCATTACCAAGCCATATGGAGTAATTGAAGATGTTTTGGTCAGAGTAAAACATTTTATCTTCCCGACAAACTTTGTGGTAATGGATATCTCTGAAGAGAATGACATCCCTATAATATTGGGAAGGCCATTCATGTTGACCGTAAGCTGCAAAGTTGATATGGGGAAGATGAAGCTGGAGCTAGGTTTTGAAGATCAGAAAATTGATTTTGATTTGTTTGTTGAAGACAAGCCTGCTCCAGAACACAATGTTTGCTTACAGGTAATGGAAGGAGGTCAAGAGGTTCTGAAAGTAGGAACCAAAACATAAGATCACCCAGTGAGGTAAAAGCGTCAAGCTAAAGACATTAAAGAAGCGCTTCCTAGGAGGCAACCCAATTTTAAATTCTGTTATCTTTGTTTATTTTCATGTATTTAAATCATTTGGAACTTGCTATATAGTCTGTACATAGGAGTATATCAGCTAATCTTTGGGTGTTTAACATAAGGGTTTCAATTTCATGGAAAAAGGACTGAAAATAACTTAGAAAAATATTTTCTAAAAAATAGTCCTTTCGCTAAGCGCATCTTTGTTCATGCGCTAAGCTGCGAGTCTCAAGCGCTTAGCGCCCAACCCTTGCATCTGAGGCTGATTTGGTCCTCTAAGCTAACCAAGGTTGAGCGTCAGTCATGGCAGCTAAGCGAGATTCATTGCAGCAATGTGTGTGCTAGGTGAGTCCCTCGCAGCTAAGCGCATGCTCCTCTGTACTTAAGATGCATCATTTTAGCTAAGCTGGCCAGAGCCTGGCTTAGCGAGAGTTGCAACTTTTCTAATCTATAGACCTCACTAAGCGGACGTACCCTCGTGCTAAGCCGAGTTTTTGTTCAATAAAAAAAACTGATTTTGAATTTGAAATGTTGGCTAAGCACATGGGTTCGCTAAGCGAGCGCTATAGAGAAACCAAACGTCTCTCTTGCTCGCTTGGCGCAACGGTCCACTAAGAGAAAGTATCGAAAAACTGCTTAAGTAAGTGTAACAACAGTTACACTAACATTTTCCAGATTACGGAAACCTCATCTCTGCATTCTCTGTCTCCAAAAATTTGCACATTTTGCATATGTGCTTTCTTTATGCATTTTCAACTTTGAAGCATCAACCATACACCATCCAAGTAAGTTCCACGATTGTTTTTCTCTTTTTCTTGTCTTAACTTTAGGGTAGAAGACTTCAACTGTAGCTTTAGATTTTTAGTGTTTTTATGTTTTGTTAGATTTAGTTTAAAATTAGGGCTATATACGCTTGTATTCTGAATTGAGTATGAGGCACACATTGCATGTCTGATATGCCTTTTAGAGGCTTGAAAAGTTCAAGAAAACGAGCTGCATTTTCTACATTTTCTAGAAAACAAGATGAACTCGCTAAGCGCACTTATCGCGCTAAGCGAGTTCATCTTTTGAGGATGAACACTCATCCTTTTACTGAACTACCTGTGGCTAAGCGAGGCTGAATCGCTAAGCCCAGGTAACTTAATCAATTTTTTTGTTGATGGTTGCGCGCTAAGCCGAGCTTTCCTGGGCCAAGCGCAATTTGTTGCGGCATCCTCTGAGCTAAGTGAGCTTCGCTCGCTAAGCTCCCAACACTTAGTAGAATTTTTGACGAGTTGGTGCCGCTAAGCGCAGCCTTTAAGGAGCTTAGCGCAAATCCTTGAGGCACATGTTCAGCTTAGCGGGCGCTTTCCCGCTAAGCCAATTCTGCAGAATCTAAAAATTCTGCAACTTTCGCTAAGCGGCTCCACATATCGCTAAGCGATAGTGTTTTTTTTTTTTACAAAGGCTAGCTAAGCGGACCATGTCTTGCTAAGCGGCCAGTGTGTTTTTCAGTTTTTATTTTTCAGTTTTTAAAATTTGAATAATTATGTCCTGATCAAATGTTTGATTCCTTTGTCTGTAGATGTCTTCCAGAAAAAGAAAAAAGCATTGGTGCAAGGCCCACAACTCTATGACACAAGAAGATTTCACTCCTTCGAGGCCTGGACCAGATACATAGATAATGTGCTAGGAAGACATATACTAGCTAAGAGGAAGGTAGAAATATACCATACGGAATTGGATGAGTTCAAGGCTGAATTGGAGAGGCGTAACTTCCATAAGCGCCTCACCAATTTAGCTGACAGCAACTTCGACCTAGCCTTTTGTGAAGGAGTTTCATGCCAACCTTTACAATCCCGAGGGGCCTTCACCAAAACAAGTCAGAATCCGAGGCCACTTGATAAAAGTTGATGCAGACAGCCTCAACACCTTCTTGGAGACACCTGTGGTACTGGCTGAGGGAGAATCCTTACCCGCTTACTCCAGATACTGCAGGATGCCCACTAATAACAGAGAGATTGAGGCTGCTTTGCGTATACCCAGCCGAGGATTTGTTTTAAATGTTGAAAGCCATCCTAGGAAGATCCTCATGAAAGATCTGACAACTCTTGCTCAGGTTTGGAGTGTTCTCTCATACTCCAACCTGGCTCCGACTTCCCACACCTCTGATTTGACTTTAGATAGAGCTAGGTTAATCTTTGGTCTAGTCTCTCAGTTGGACATGAATGTAGGAGCTCTCATCTCTGGCCAGATCACATCTATGGCTCAGTCTAACTCCTCTACACTTGGGTTCCCTGCTCTTATCACAACTCTATGTAGGTCCAGAGGGGTTGCTTCTAACAGCCTAGTCTTCGAACGCTTGAGCCCGGTTATTAACTTGGCCTATATCAGGAAGAACTGTTGGATCCCTACTGATCTGGCAGTTACTATTAGAGGGGCTAGGAGAGCAAGGGCAAGGCCAGCTAAGGCTCTTTCCACATCTGCAACTCCTCCTCTAGCACGTACCTCAGCAGCTCCTTCTACCCCATCTTCTACAGACTTTCAACGTCTTGAAGCCATGTGTCATACCCAAATTTCGTCCGGGGATTATTATTTGATGACATGCAACCTTTGGTTAGCCGCTTTGAGATACTTGGCGTCCTTTGTTGCACAAAAAATGAAGTCCCGAGACGTGTCAGAAATAAAAAGGAAGCAGGCTTACGCGATCCGTGAAATTCCATAATGTGGCGGAAATCGAAAAGAGGTGTTTTTGCGTAATCCATGAGTTTCCGTAACTTCTTCGAAAGCTAAAAAAGAGTAAATACATAATCCGTAAGGATTCGTAACCTTGCGGAAGGAAAATAAGTATCGTTACAAAATTCGTGAAGTTTCGTAATGTTACGGAAAAAGAATTACCAAAAAAGTAGAAGGGGGTGCATTTAGTAAAAGGGGGGTACGAATAGCAATCTGCCCACTTGGGCCTTCCAGATCCTTCCTCCAGAAGACTGTTGCTTCTGGAGGAAGCAACCTTGCTCGCTTGGGTGAGCTGGGTGGCAAGCTCCTCCCCTATTTTGCTATAAATAGGGGGAGGAGTGAAGAAGAAAATGGTTCAGCCTTCTTGGCACTTCTCCCTCTCTTGAAATTGCTGAGGAAAATTGTTTCCGTGAAGAAAATCCAAGCCGAGGAGCTTCCGTAATGTTTTTGTAACGTTTCCGTGAGTAATTACGCGAAGATTCTCGACCGTTCTTCAAGATTCAACGTTCGTTCTTCGTTTTCTTCAGTCTTCAACGGGTAAGTACCTCAAACCAAGCTTTTCAATTCATTCTATGTACCCGTGGTGGTCCACATTTTGTTTCATGTATTTTTATTCTCGTTTTCATTCGCTTTTTATACCCCCTTTTGACGTGCTTAAGCCATTTATTTAAGTCATTTCTCGCCTAATCTAAAAATAAAATAAATTTCCACCGATCGATTGAATTGTATCATCCGTTAATTTCGGTTAAAATGAATTCCGACCGTTTGGTCGTGCCGTAACCACGTTGGAAATAAAAAAAAAAAGGTAAAATAATAATATAATAATCAAAAAATACTTTTTAGTAAAATAAAGCGAAAAATCAATCGGACGTTTTCTCTTTGGGATTTCTCATTCTTAATTGAATTGACTAATAACTAAAGTGAAACTAAGGCTAAAATCAACTCGCCTAGTCAAGCTCGTCCACAAAAAATAAGGTTTTGAAAGTTCATCATTTTAGTTTCTTACCAAGTAAAATGGATCATTTTTAAGGTCCAACGCCTTAAAATGATCACCCTTCAAGTAAAAAGAATCACTTGATTCACGCATAAGAAAGAACTACGTAGGTCTGATTTCCTCTCCAAAGGAGGGTACGTAGGAGCAAAAGCCCCACTTTTGTCGACCTCAAAAAATAAAAAGAAATAAAAGTTAAGATAACACAATTCCACAATTCTAAAAAATAGGCTATTGTCCTTCGAGACAAACGTAAGAGGTGCTAATACCTTCCTCAAGCGTAAATACAACTCCCGAACTTAGAATTTTCATTTTGACCGGTTTCCTTCAGTTTTCCCGACGTTTTCCACAAATAAACGTTGGTGGCGACTCCGCGCATATTTCCTCCTTTGGAAAGTGCACCTGTGAGCCTCGCCTTCGCTCGCCCGCAAAAGGGCACGTTGCGACAATTGGCGACTCCACTGGGGATCTTTTTTTGTGAGTTAGGCCTATTTTAAGGAATTGTGGATTTGTGAAACCTTGTGTGTGCTTTTGTTGAACTGTGTAAAATATAAATAACTATTGTCTATTTCGCATTCTTTACACTGCATTCTAAGCACCCACGGGTTTAAGTAAAAAAGGGCCCTATACCCGGGTTCATGGGAATTTAAGGAGTGGAGGTGAATCTATCATCATGCTAGGTCTCCGACTTGCTTGATAATAGTGAAACCTCGTCTAGAGCTTTCTCTCTTTATAATGTGTTGTCGCTGGTATTCCATACCGTCACAATATTATTATCTTGAGTGATGATACCTGATGCAAGCTCCATTGGAGCTTGAAGGCTTAGGATCTTCTTCATCAATGGATTCCTTTGCTTCTTGGAAGATGAATGGCAGTGGAATGGAGAAAGGGAGAGAGAGAGAGGAGACGCCACTTCATGGAGAAGATGAGTCTAGAAGAAGCTCACCACCATAGGAGGCCATGGATAAGAGCTTGGAGGAAGAAGGAGATGAAGGAAGGGAGAGGGAGAGAAGAGCACGAAATTTTGTGCTCTAAATGAGCCTTGAAATCTGAAGTTTAATATTCAAATCATCAAAGTTGAAAAAAATGCACACACATGACCTCTATTTATAGCCTAAGTGTCACACAAAATTGGAGGGAAATTCAAATTTCACTTGAATTTGAAATTGAATTTGTGGAGCCAAACTTTGGAGCCAAAATTTCACTAATTATGATTAGTGAATTTTAGTTATGGTTCAGCCCACTAATCCAAGATCAATTCCAAGATTCTCCACTAAGTGTGCTTAGGTGTCATGAGGCATGAAAAGCATGAAGGACATGCACAAAGTGTGACTATATGATGTGGCAATGGGGTGTAGTAAGCAAATGCTCACCTCCCCCTCTAAAATTTAATTGGATTGGGCTTCTACCAATTCAATTAAATTTATTTCCAACCACACACATCAAATATCCACTTAGTGCATGTGAAATTACAAAACTACCCCTAATACAAAAACTAGTCTAGGCGCCCCAAAATACAAGGGCTGAAAAAAACCTATATTTCTAGGGTACCCTACCTACATTATGGAGCCCTAAACACAAGGCCCAAAAATAATGAAACCTTAATCTAATATTTACAAAGATAAGTGGACTCGTACTTAGCCCATGGGCCCGAAATCTACCCTAAGGTTCATAAGAACCCTAGGGCCTTCTCTTGCATCTCTGGCCCAATCTACTTGGAGTTTTTCTATCCAATGCCCTTGCGGGGTAGGATTGCATCAATACCTCTAGAGAACGGCCGTGTGAGTTATAAATTGTTGGGAAGTAGTTATTAGAGACCCCTAGATATTGTCCTATAGGTTCCCAAATAGGGGCAAAGAGCAAACACGCTCCTGTGCCATTCGTTCTCATGCATTTTTGGTTTATAGTTTTTGCTAGTGGTGTTTGGTTTCTTTAAAGTAATACATAACCTTTTTAATGCTACGTTGAGGCGCCATCATGCCCAAAATGTAGCATTAAAATTGGGTCTCTGGGGTCTCGTATGTATGAATTACCCCTTTTTCTTGTTTTCTTTCCGTTTCATGCATACGCATCGCATCATTCATGTCGGAGTCTTGATCCACCCCTTTTTAGGTAAATGATGGGGACAAATCAAAAAGGCAAAAGGTTTTATCAAGTCAAGGTTAAAAGTCTAGATGTCACTAGCCTCAATGAATTAGGACGATTGATGGGACCTCTCCAAAGGCAAGCCTTCCGCAAAGTGTACGGGAAGATTCTAGATTTGGCCGCAGCGGAGGTATTTACGGAAGCTGTCGTATCCCTCGCCCAATACTATGACCAGCCGTTGAGGTGTTTCACGTTTGGGGACTTCCAAATGGTACCAACTATTGAAGAGTTTGAGGAAATATTAGGATGCCCTCTTGGGGGAAGAAAACCGTATCTTTTCTCCGGCTTTCTTCCTTCCTTGAGCAAGATTGCGGCTGTGGTTGGTGATTCAGCAAAGGAGTTGGATCGCACGAAGCAAACTCGGAACAACGTAGTGGGCGTGCCTCGAAAATACTTGGAAGGTAAGGCAAGGGATATGGCGAGCCAAGAGAAGAAGTGGGGCCCGTTTGCGGATATTTTAGCTTTGCTGACTTTTGGGGTTGTCCTCTTTCCGAACGTTGACGGTTTGGTAGACTTAGCCGCCATTGATGCTTTCCTCGCATATCACCATAGCAAGGAAAGTCCAGTGGTGGCTATCTTGGCAGATTTGTTTGACACCTTTGACCGGAGGTGTGAGAAAAACAGTGCACGGATTGTCTGTTGTTTACCCACTCTCTGTGTGTGGTTGATTTCACACCTATTCCGACAAGACACGAGACACCCGTGTCCGCTTCAAAGCTATCGCTCATGCACTGAAAAAGGAGGAGTCGATTGGGACCAACATTTGGCTGGGATAGGGGGCAGCGCGATCAGTTGGTTTCCTCGTTGGAAGGAAGGCAAGGAAGGAGTTCTTTTCTCGTGTGGGGACTACCCTAATGTTCCATTGATAGGGACTAGGGGGTGTATTAATTATAATCCCGCACTTGCCATAAGACAACTAGGGTACCCCATGAGGGGAGCGCCAACCGAAGAAAGTCTCTCGCCTTTCCTTGTGAGGAATCAAGGCGCACAAAGTCTCGAGGCGATACAAAGAGTCCACAAGGCGTGGAGAAGTCCGTTGAGGAAAGACAAGGAGCTTAGGGGCATCCGAAATGGCGTCATCGGAGGTTATCACGGATGGCTAAGAATTCATGCGCAAGGGTTAGATTGGCTCTCCAAATTGAAAGTTATCGATGAGGAGAACTTCGAAGCTCCAGAGGAAGATGAAGAAGTTCGAGCCCTAACATTGGAGCTAGGGAAGGCAAGGCTCGCCAAGGAGAAGTTCAAATCAGCTGCTACACACATCCGGAAGGAGTGCACTGAGTTACAAGAGGAAAACGCGGCCACTGCAAAAGCCCTTGAACAAGAAACCAAAAGGGCCCGCAAGGAGGAATATGGCCGAGAGAAATTCCGAGGAGCATTGTGGGGTAGCAACAATGAGCTCAAGCTCCGAAGAGAGGAGAGAGATCGGTCACGGGTGCATGGCATGATCTTAAAAGAAGAGTTAGTTGCCTGCACGAGGTCCAAAAGAAGTTTGGCTCAACACTTGGAAGCAACGGAGCAAAGCATGCTAGCTATCATAGGGCAATACAAGGAAGAATTGAACCAGTCTATGGCCCATGAACAAAAGCTAGTGGAGGATTTTGCACAAGTGTACGCCGAAAAAGAAGCAAGAGGGAGGGTGATTGATGCATTGCATCAAGAAGCGACTATGTGGATGGATAGGTTCGCCTTAACCTTGAATGGAAGTCAAGACCTCCCGCGTCTACTAGCCAAAGCGAAAGCCATGGCCGAAGTGTGTACGGCCCCCGAGGAGATTCATGGGCTAATCAATTACTGTCAACACATGATAGATTTGATGGCCCACATAATTAGAAATCGTTAGGTTCTCTTATAACACCTTTGTATAATCTTGGCTAGATGAAAGCTTTGTTCTTTTTATAAAATGAGAAGTTCTGGACTCATTAAGTTACCTAAAAACCTTTGGGTGGATCTAAGTGCACTGATCATTCATTTGCATATTCATGTTTGGGTGGCATACTCACCTTTGTTTATTTCTTTAGGAAATTCATCATAACTAAGAAAACACCCAGGCACCCCTATAACACTCGATCCAGAAAAATGGATAATGAAGAGGGTGTGCAGGAACAGATGAAGGCCGATCTATCGGCCTTAAAAGATCAAATGGCTTCCATCTCGGAGGTCATGTTAAAACTCCAGAAAACCATAGAGGATAAAGCCACGACAACCGCCTCCAGTACGATTAGGGAAGCGGAGCCAGTACTGCAACCCACTTTAAATCCGGGCCGAGATAGAAACACGGCCGTGTTTGGTCGAAGGTATAGTCCACAAGCTTATCCTTATGGCTTGCCTCCGGACTTCACTCCCTGTGCCACTCTGGAAGATTTAAGCCAAGCCCCTACTTTCGAGGGGCAACTCCCCCCTTATGACGACTATCCCGGGCAAGACGATGAGGAAGGAGATACCCATCTTGGCCGCCTGCTCCACCTCAAAGATCCGTCCCCACATGAACTACCCCAACCGAACATAGTCCGCCATATCCCGGCCTCACCCTCACCCGTAAAAGAATTTGTTCCCTTCGCGGAAGATAAGGGAAAGATTGAGGCGCTTGAAGAGAGGTTAAGAGCAGTCGAGGGCCTTGGCAATTACCCATTCTCGGACTTAGCAGATTTATGTCTCGTGCCCAATATCGTCATTCCTCCCAAGTTCAAAGTACCGGACTTTGATAAGTACAAAGGGACGACATGTCCGAAGGGGCATCTTCGGATGTATTGCCGAAAGATGGGGGCGTATTCTACGGACGAAAAATTGTTGGTCCATTTCTTTCAAGACAGCTTGGCCGGGGCAGCTGTAGCATGGTATACCAACCTAGAAGCTTCCCAGATCCGATCATGGAAGGACTTGGCAACTTTCTTCATTAGGCAGTACCAGTACAATACGGACATGGCTCCCGATCGGAACCAGCTTCAGAGTATGACTAAGCGAGAGCATGAGTCCATTAAGGAATATGCCCAAAGATGGAGAGATCTTGCAGCCCAAGTCGTACCACCCATGACGAAAAGGGAGATGATCACAATTATGGTATACGTTACCCACGTTCTACTATGAAAAGCTGATAGGCTACATGCCAGCTAACTTTACGGATCTCGTCTTCGCCGGAGAAAGGATTGAATCTGGATTACGGAAAGGCAAGTTCGAATATGCTTCCAACAACAACAAAAGAGCCCTAGTAGTGGGCGCGAGGAAAAAAGAAGGACACGCCCACGCAGTCACCACCGCCCCGACGTGGATGAAAGCACCCCAAAATATCCAAAGCTCATACCAGCCCAATCCCCCAAATTTTTTAATCCGAGCCGGGAATTCTCTCCTGACTCAAGTAAAAGGACCACCCGCAGCAGAAGGAGCGTCGGCCCAACGCACAGCTCCAGCCGCTCCCCGGCCAATTAATAATTCAGCCCCTGGCGCAAGCTATAAATATGCACAGCACCCGCCTCCGAAAGATAACTTCTCCCCTATTCCCATGGCATACTCCGAGTTATGGCCTTCATTATTGGAGAATCATTTGGTGGTGGCCATACTCGGGAAGGTCTTCCAGCCACCCTACCCCAAGTGGTACGACCCAGGTGCCAAGTGTGTGTACCATAGTGGAGCTCCTGGACACAATATTGACTCCTGTATCCCGTTCAAGTATAAAGTGCAGCTCTTGATTATTGCCGGCTGGCTAGCGTTTCAGGAGCAAGGCCCAAATGTTAAAACCAACCCGTTAGCTAGTCATGGAGGGGCTAGCGTGAACGCCATCGAAGAGGACGGGCCATCGCGGGCAAAGAGGTTAGGAGAGGTGGTTACTTCTAGACGCTTCATCTATCAATCACTGTAAGCGACGTGCATGGTCTCCCGAGGTGGAGACGAAAGGGATGAATGTTTGTTTCACCTCGGGGAGTCGCATGACATGGAAACCTGTCCCGCGGTGGAAGAATTGCTTCAGCGGCTCATGGATTGCGGGCAACTTGAAGTGTCCATAGGAGGGAGGGAATAACCACAAATTTGCATGCAGTCGGAAGAGAAGAAGGTTCCTCTAACCCCCAAGGCCCTAGTGATATGTTTTACTAGAAAAGGGACCGGCTCCACACCCATGTACCCCCGGGCGGCGCCCAAGCCAACGCCATTTTCATATCAAAGTAATAAGGCCGTTCCGTGGAAGTATACCCCTCCCGCGTCCAGCGAAAGAGTTGCAACCGAAGTTGACTCCCTATCAGCTAAGGTAACCAACATCACCGGCCTCAGTGGCGTAACCCGCAGTGGTCGGGTGTTCACTTCCCCTCACCCGGCGGAATTGCCCTCTAAAGGGAAAGCGCCCATGGTCCAAGAGCCCACAGATATAGCCACCCCCTCGAAAGAAGCAGATCCTCCAATGGTAAGAGGGGCCGAAAAGAAAGAGGGGCTTCAAGGAAAAACAGTGACTTTGGAAGAGGCCCATGAGTTCCTCCGCCTCATGCAACAAAGCGAGTTTAAGGTAGTCGAGCAACAGAATAAAACTCCAGCAAGGATCTCTTTGCTTGAACTACTCATAAACTCCGAGCCTCATCGTGCGCTGTTGATGAAGGTCCTTAACGATGCCCATGTAGCACATGATATCTCAGTGGAGGGTTTCGAAGGTATCGTTAATCATATAACCACCAACAATTATATCGCGTTTGCGGAATAAGAGATTCCCGTTGAGGGGAGAGGACACAACAAGGCTCTACATGTGTCGGTGAGATGTATGGACCACGTTGTCGCAAAGGTACTTATCGACAATGGATCGAGCTTAAATGTAATGCCGAAGACCACTTTGGAAAAGCTTCCTTTTAGTGCGTCACGTTTAAAACCAAGCTCGATGGTGGTGCGAGCCTTTGATGGTACTCGGCGGGAAGTGATGGGGGAAATCGACATTCCCATTCAGATAGGCCCCCACACTTGCAACGTGGTGTTTCAAGTAATGGATATAAATCCCGCCTATAGCTGCCTCTTGGGAAGACCGTGGATTCATGCCCTGGGAGTGGTCCCTTCAACGCTTCACCAGAAATTGAAGTTCGCAGTGGGTGGACTTTTAGTGATAGTGTCGGGTGAAGAGGACATGTTAGTGAGCTGCCCCTCCTTCGCACCATACGTAGAAGCGGCGGAAGAATCATTGGAAACGGCTTTCCAATCATTTGAAGTGGTGAGCTGCGCCTCTGTGGAACCAAGTTCGTCGCTACCTTCTCTCTCCAAAGCGGCCATAATGGTGGCGCGCGTTATGCTCAGGAATGGATTTGAGCCCGGAATGGGTCTAGGCAAGGACTGCCTCGGGAATGCCGACGTGGTCGATATCAAGGGAAATCCATACAAGTATGGATTAGGGTATGAACCCGGGATGCCGGGGAGGAGGAACGTGCCGTCAAGATTTCGAGCGGATAGGGTATGGCCCGGCCGTATTAGCCAGTGTTTCACCAGCGCTGGAATGGTGTCCGAGGAGGAGGTGGCAGCAATAGAAGAGGAGTTCCCTCAAGACCCACCAAGTTTTGTGCAACCATGCCACCCCGATTCCCAAGTGGGGAACTGGCGCATGATAAGCCAGTCAGAACTCTATACCGCTGATTCAATGTAATTAGAGCCTATAGATTTCCTTTCTCTTTTGTTTTGTGAAACCTACCTCATTAAATAAACAAAGAGATCTTGTTTCATCTGTTCTTGCAGTACCACCTTTTCTCATATCATTTTGCATGTTTTTTGTTTCTTTTGTCTTGTTTGGTATAGATATGAGGGTCGATTCTTTGAGGATCCTAACAACGAGGGTTTGACAATCGATTTCGATCGAGATATAAGCCAAACGATAAACGAGGAAGAGGAAGAGGACGTCCTATCACCAGAGTTGGAGAGATTGGTCGCTCAGGAAGAACGTGAAATGAAGCCTCACCAAGAAGAAACCGAATTGGTAAACTTGGGGACCACGGAGGAAAAGAAAGAAGTGAAGGTAGGAACTGGTATGACCGCGTCTATCCGTCAAGGCTTGATAACCCTTCTTCAAGAGTATCAAGATGTCTTTGCATGGTCATATCAAGACATGCCCGGTCTGGATTCCGACATTGTGCAACATAAGTTGCCTTTGAATCCTGGGTCTTCCCCGGTTAAGCAAAAGTTACGAAGAATGAAACCCGAGATGTCCTTAAAAATTAAAGAAGAAGTAAGGAAGCAGTTTGATGCAGGTTTCTTAGTTGTGGCGCGGTACCCAGAGTGGGTGGCCAACATTGTCCCAGTCCCGAAAAAGGACGGCAAGGTTCGAATGTGTGTAGACTACCGGGACTTGAACCGAGCCAGTCCTAAAGACAATTTTCCCCTGCCACACATTGATATATTGGTAGATAATACAGCCAAATTCGCCCTTTTCTCATTTATGGATGGTTTCTCAGGGTATAATCAAATAAAGATGGCACCCGAAGATGTAGAGAAGACCACTTTCGTCACCTTATGGGGGACATTCTGCTATAAAGTGATGGCCTTCGGGCTGAAAAATGCTGGGGCAACCTATCAGCGTGCCATGGTGGCATTGTTCCATGATATGATGCATAAGGAAATAGAGGTCTACGTAGATGACATGATTGCCAAGTCTGGGACTGAGGACGAACACCTTGTCAATCTGTGTAAGCTATTTGGAAGGTTGCGGAAATACCAATTAAAACTAAACCCAACCAAATGCACCTTTGGGGTGAAGTCGGGGAAGCTGCTAGGATTTATCGTAAGTCAGAAAGGGATAGAGATAGATCCCGAGAAAGTAAAGGCCATCCTTGAAATGCCAGAACCATGCACGGAGAAGCAGGTTCGGGGTTTTTAGGCAGGTTGAATTATATCGCGAGATTTATCTCGCAACTCACCCCTACCTGTGAGCCCATTTTCAAGCTGTTACGTAAGAACCAAGCGGTCCTATGGAACAGTGACTGCCAAGAGGCCTTCGAGAAGATCAAACAGAGTCTCGCGGATCCCCTGGTGCTCATGCCACCTGTAACAGGAAGACCTCTTTTCCTGTACATGACCGTGTTGGACGAGTCTATGGGGTGCGTGTTGGGTCAGCATGATGATTCTGGGAAAAAGGAGCAAGCCATCTACTATCTGAGCAAGAAGTTTACCGCATGTGAGATGAATTACTCAATGCTAGAAAGGACGTGTTGTGCTCTGGTATGGGCATCACATCGGCTTAGGCAGTACATGCTCAGCCATACCACGTGGCTTATTTCCAAAATGGATCCCGTGAAATACATCTTTGAAAAACCGGCCCTCACGGGACGAATCGCTAGGTGGCAGGTACTATTATCTGAATTCGATATCGTTTACGTCACCCAAAAAGCGGTAAAGGGAAGTGCCTTAGCAGATTATTTGGCCCAGCAACCCCTCCAGGATTATCGGCCGATGCACCCCGAGTTCCCAGATGAAGATATCATGGCCCTGTTTGAAAAGAAGCGGACGCACGAGGACATAGACAAATGGATTGTTTGCTTCGATGGGGCATCTAATGCTTTGGGCCGCGGAGTAGGGTCAGTCCTTGTATCCCCGGATGATCAGTGTATTCCTTTCACGGCTAGACTAGGTTTTGATTGTACCAACAATATGGCCGAGTACGAAGCATGCGCCCTCGGGGTTCAGGCGGCCATTGATTTTGATGTAAAACTACTCAAGGTGTATGGAGACTCAGCTTTGGTGATACGCCAGTTGAAAGGAGAATGGGAAACTAGGGATCCGAAGTTGATACCTGTCATACCCTAATTTCGTCCGGGGACTTTTGCTTGATGACATGCGACCTTTCTTTGGTCCTTGTGAGGTGCTTGGTACCCATCATTAGGCAATTTGTGAAATTCCAGGACATGCCGAAAAACCAAAAAATATTGATGCACAATTCGTAAGTTTCCGTGACACACCGGAAATCAAATGGAAGCATCGTTGCATAATTAAGTGAGGTTCCGTAACATTCCGTAAGTCAAAAAAGGGGATGATTATGTAATCCGCAAGGTTCCGTAACATTACGGAAAGAAAACAAGTATCGTTACGAAATTCGTAAGTTTCCGTAACTTTACGAAAAAAGAATCACCAAAAAAAGCCAAAGGGGGTGTATTTAGTAAAATGGGGGGTGCAAACAGTAATTTTCGAATCTGGGCCCTTCTAGAGGTTTCTGGGCAATTTCTTGCTTAAGGTTGAAGTAACCTAGCTCGCCTGGGCGAGCTAGATGGCCACCACACCCCCCGTTTTGTTGAAAAATGGGATTCCGGGACACCCGTAATGCTTCCGTAAAATTCCCATAACTCTAAATAAGCATAATTAACTTAATACGGGTGAGACGGAAGAGAAAAAAAGAAGAAAATCAAGTCCTATATGCTTCCGTAACTTTTCCGTAAATTACGAAAGAGGGGGGGGTGAACTTATCAAAATTGGGGGGGTGCAAATAGCAATTTCGAAATTTTGAATTGGGCCTTCCAGAACGTTTTTTGAAGCTGGGTTGCTTCTGGAGGAAGCAACCCAGCTCGCCTGGGCGAGCTAAGGTCGCCTGGGCGAGCTAAGGTCGCCTGGGCGAGCTGGGCGGCAACCTCCTCCCCCTTTTTCCTATAAAAAGGCTGAAGGGGGTTGTTCTAAGGATCCCTCAGCCCCCTGGCTATGTATTTCAGCTGTTTTGGGTGAAAAAAATTGTCTCCGTGAAGAAAATCCAAGCCGAGGTGCTTCCGTAACGCTTCCGAGATGTTTCCGTAAGCAAATCCGTGAAGGTTTTCGTCCGTTCTTCATCGTTCTTCATCCGTTCTTCGTTCTTCAACGGGTAAGTTTTCGAATCCGAGACTTTCAATTCATCTCTTGTTTTTTTAAGCTTTCATCTTTATTTTCGATTTCTTTTCTTCCGTCTTTAACGCGCTTTTACCGTTTATTTAAGCCGTTTTCTCATCTAAATAATGATAAAATGAATTTCAACCGATCATTTGTGTTGTAATCTCATTTAATCACTTTTAAAATGAAATCTAACCGATCGTTCACGCTATAACCTCGGTTAAACCAAAAAAAGTAAAATAATAATAAAATAATCAAAATATCTTGAAAAATAATAATAAAATAATCAAAATATCTTTGAATAAAATAAAACAAAAAAATCAATCGGACGTTTTTTCTTTGGAAGTTTCCTTGAATGAATTGATTAATAACCAAAGTGAAACTAAGACTAAAATAGACTCACAAATCAAGTTTTGTCCAAAAATCACTAAAAACCGTTTTAAGGTCCAACGCCTTAAACGGTCCTCTTTGCTTTTATCGGTTAACATGGATCGGTCAAAAGCATAAAATCAACATGTAACTTTACCGCTTTTGAAAGAACTACGTAGGTCTGAGTTCCTCATTGAGGATACGTAGGAGCAAAAGCCCCGCTTTTGTCGACCACCCCAAGAGATCGTTAATGGTCCAATGCCTTAACGTTTCTCTCCTTTCAAAAACAAGAGATCGTTAATGGTCCAATGCCTTAACGTTTCTCTCCTTTCAAAAACAAGAGATCGTTAACGGTCCAAAGCCTTAACGTTTCTCCCCTTTCAAAATCAAAAGACCGTTTAATGGTTCAACACCTTAAATGACCTTTTGTTCAATAAAAACATATTTTGCAAAAAAAGACAAAAACAACTTAACCAAACACTTTGTTCCGAAAGAACTACGTAGGTCTGATTTCCTCATCACAAATTGAGGAATACGTAGGAGCAAAGGGAAACACCCTTGTCGACCACAAAAAAGAAAAAAATATAAAAAGGGTATAAAGGATATAAGAACATAAAAGGGAACATAAAAATCAAAGTCATGTTTGCACATTCGATTAAAGGCTGCCGTCCCTTGGGACGGGCGTGTGGGGTGCTAATACCTTCCCCGTGCGTAAATACAACTCCCGAACCTTTCACTAAAAAGTTCGTAGATCGCGTCTTTTCCGGTTTTTCCGACGTTTTCCTCAAATAAACGTTGGTGGCGACTCCGCGCGTATTCCTTTCATGGAACACGCATCCCGCGAGTCACGCGTCGCCCTCCCGCCGAAGGGTAGGTTGCGACAGTTGGCGACTCCACTGGGGACTGTTTTTTAGAGAGTTAGGCCATTTAATCTTGTGCAATGTTTTATCATGACTTTCTCCTTTGTTGGTTTCCCTTTATTTGTCTTATGTTCTTGTGTATATAAAATTTTTGTTGCTTTTAGTGTGTTTTAGAATGTATGCATGAGGTAAATATTTATTCATTTGATGCACACAAACACTAACACTATTTGCACACACTGTGAGTGAAAAAGGGCCCTATACCCAGGTTCATGGGAGCATAAGGAGTGGAGGTGAATCTGTGATCATGCTAGGTCTCCGACTTGCTTGATTACAGTGAACCCTCATCTAGAGCTTTTCTCTTTGAAAACTTATTGTTGCTAGTAGTCCCTACTGCTGCAATATGTTCTTCGAAGGGGATGATACCTCTAGAAACCATCAAGAGAGATATAACTACCTTGGGGGTTATTGCTAAAAGCCTAGTTAGTTCTCTCCCTTATAGGTCCCTTAAATAGGGGCACGGAGCAAACACGCTGCGTGCCATTTTTCACACTGCCATGCATAAGTATCATATACCCTTTTGCTTATATTTTTTGTGAATATTGTCGTACTATGTACATTCCCGTGTTGTGCCTTTCGCATTTGCATCATGCGTGGGTTTCGTCTTTGATCCCCTCACTTTAGCAAACCAACGGAGGGTCCGTGTCGCCTTCTTAAAAAACATACGTTGGGTGCCATGCTGCCCAAACGTTGTATCCAAGAAGGAAACAATTTCTCGGGCTCCCGTATTCGTAAATTGCATTTGTGTCATATGCATTTCTTCATGCATTCATCCATTCCACCCATGATAGATGTAGGAGTTTTGTTTCGCACTAGATTTTATTTCACTTTAGTAAAACATGGGATCAAGTCAAAAGCCTTCGCTTAAAAAGAGGTTCTATCAAGTCAAAATCAAGAGCTTAGAGGTCACCAGTTTATGAAAGTTGGGGCAATTAATGGGTCAACTTCAACGGCAAGCCTTCCGCAAAGCCTATGGTAAGATTTGGGACCTAGCTAGGGTAGAAGTCTCCATGGAACCGATTGCATCCCTTTCCCAGTATTATGACCAGCCCCTAAGGTGCTTCACATTTGAGGACTTCCAGCTAGTGCCGACTGTGAAAGAGTTTGAAGAAATCCTGGGATGCCCACTGGGAGGAAGGAAGCCATATCTTTTCTCTGGGTTCTATCCCTCCACGACAAGAGTTGCCAAGGTGGTGAAAATCTCAGCACAAGAGTTGGACCGTGTAAAGCAAAACAGGAATGGGGTAGTCGGAGTACCAAGGAAGTGTTTGGAGGAAAGGGCAAAGGCCTTGGCAAATCAAGGCGAATGGGCTTTCTTTTATTGACATCTTGGCGCTTTTGATCTTTGGAGTTGTCCTCTTTCCGAATATGGAAGGGTTAGTGGACCTAGCAGCGATTGACGTTTTCCTCGCCTTTCATCATGGCAAGGAAAGCCCGGTCGTCACCATTTTGGCCATGTATGACACGTTCGACCGGGGATGTGAAAAGAGCGGCGCAAGAATTGTTTGTTGTGCACCAACTCTTGGCTAGCATGGAGGGGCGTCTGTTAAATGGTTCCCTCGCTAGAAGGAAGGAAGAATCAGGATTCTATCTTCATGCGAAGGATGTCCCATGAGAGGAGTGCCATCAGACGAAAGCATCATTCCTTTCATCGCACGAGGTTTCAGTGACCACAACGCGAGGGTACTCCAAGGAGTTCGCAAGGCATGGGATGCGGCGTGAAGAAAGGACAGAGAGCTTAGGGGAAGCAGTAATGGGATCATCGGCGGCTATCATAAGTGGCTGAGAGTCCGAACACAAGGACTGGATTGGCTCCCAAATCTAAAGACTGTGAGAGACGATGAGGTTAAAGCTTCGGAAGAAAGTGATGAGGTACAAGCCCTAAAGGCAGAGCTTGAAAGAGCCTGGGTAGTCGAAGAGAAGTTCAAGTCCATAGCCATCAAAGTCTGAAAAGAGTATGATGAACTAAGGGATGTCAATATGGCCACCGATGAAGCCTTGGAATGAGAAACCAAGAAGGCCCGAAAGGAAGAACACGACCAAAGCAAAGTTTTGAGGGGCTTTATAGGGCAGCAATAGTGAGCTCAAGCTCCGAAGAGGTGAAAGGAATCATCACGGGTCAAAGGCATGATCTTGAAGGACGAGCTAAAGGTTTGCCTTAGGTCGAAAAGAAATTTGTCCCAACAGTTAAGCGAGACTGAAGGGAATATGTGGGCCATCATCGATAAGTGCAAAGAGAAGCTAAATCTAGCGGCGACTCACGAGCAAAGGCTAGAGGATGAGTACACCAAGATATCAGTAGAAAGGGAAGCAAGGGAAAAGGTAATTGATTCATTGCACCAAGAGGCAACAATGAGGATGGACCGATTTGCTCTTACTTTGAACAGGAGTCAAGAACTTCCCCGATTGCTAGCCAAGGCCAAAGCAATGGCGGACACCTACTCCGCCCCCAAGAAGATCCACGGACTTCTCAGCTATTGTCAACATATGATAGACTTAATGGACCATATGATTAGAAACCGCTAGGAAGTTTGTATTGTCGCTCAGATCTTGACTAGTTATAACTTTTTGAATAAAATGAGTTTATCCCACGTTTTTACTCCAAAAATCAGTGCGAATCAAGTCACTCCCGCATTTTATCTCTAGCATGCATTGTATGTTGGTCTCGTCCTTTGTCACGGGAAGCCGGAAGGTCCATATCACCTTCTTAATTGTACACATGGGGCACTGCGCCCCCAAATGCGCAAGTAAGAAGAGATAATTTTCCGGGCTCTCGTGTCCGTAAAATGCATTCATATCATGCATCGCATAAGCATCTCTTCATAACATCATAATGGACATATCCTGCATTTTTCCGTTATCATATTCCAGCCTCACATTTTGCATGAGTCATGGCATCATCATGCATATGCGTTCAACAAACTTTTTGATCTGCAAAATTGCATACCATTTGTTTTCATGTTTGCTCATCCTTGCGTTTTCCTCTACAAAACAAAAACAAAAAAGGGGGAAGCGTGAAACTTCACACTACATTCTTAGTTTCATGTGTTAGGCACCACGAGCCAACCATGTTGGGATCATAAACCCGTTTCACTTAAAAACAAAATAATTGAACATGGTACCTAATGCATGGTTAACTAGGAAATGGTGTTTCTTCGGGCATCTCAATTTCATAATTACATTTTCCATGCATAAGCTTAAAGTATGCCCGAGTCATTCATCCCTATGAGATGTTGTTGAAGTATTGGCGATCAGAATTGCCATTCCTTGGATTATAGGGTTGAACCAAGCTCATGCTTTTACAAAAAAGGTTCATCAAGTCAAGTTGAAATATGGAAGTAACCGTCTTGCAAAATTGGGGCAAAAGATGAATCGAGTCACATCACTGCTTCGTCTACTGCCAAACATATTTAGGATTATTGATGCCCTTGTTACTTCCAGTTTCACCTTGACAAAGATGTCATGGACCATGTTGAAAATCTAAATTGATTCAACCCCATATCTTGTGTAAAAATTCGCAATACTTCAACTGTACATCATTCGCATGCATCCATGCTTTTCATTGGTTGCATTGCTCGTTGCATTCTTTCCTTGAAAAATAAAATAAAATGAACTTAATCATTGTTATAAAAAAGAAAGGGACACGCTTTACGACCCCCTTACCGAACTTGTGCTAGAGCTAGAGTAATGGGTGAAGTAGAGGAGATACAAGAGAAGATGAAGGCCGACATGGAGGCCATTAAAGAGAAAATGGCCACAATGATGGAGGCCATGATGAGCGTGAAGAAGATAATGGAGGCCAATGCGGTTGCAATTGCCGCTACCAGCGTTGTTGCTAAGGTGAACCCGACGTCCCCATCCGGCCTCAAGCAAATGAATCATCCAACCTCAAATATGGTAGGCAAAGATTTAGGAAGTACGGGTGACCCCCATGATGTGCAAATTCAAAACGAGCACGCCTTCCCGTCATATGGCTTGCCTCTCAACTATACGCCATCCAATGGGGCGTACACTCCCAATAAGAATGTCAATAACTCCACTCCTATACCCATTGAAAGCCAGCAACCCCAAACTGATCATGCACATGTCTCTTAAACCGTGGAAGAGACCCATGAAATTCCCCATCACAATCTAGCCGACTTCGAGCCTTGGCTCGGATATACCACTGAAGGGCAAGCATTTGGTGGTATACCCCTACAAAACCCTTTGGAGGGCCCTCAGTATCACCCATAACTGCACCTCTTGCATTCCACAGCGGTTAAAAACCCTCATGACTATGGCAGGAATGGGAAAGTTGGATCATCTAGAGGAAAGGCTCAGGGCCATTGAAGGAGGTGAAGATTATGCCTTTGCTAACCTAGAAGAGTTGTTCCTAATGCCCAAACATGGTCATTCCCAAGTTCAAGGTGCCGGACTTTGGCAAGTACAAGGGGACTACTTGCTCCAAGAACCGTCTAAAGATGTACTGTCGGAAGATGGGGGCATACGCAAAAGATGAGAAACTGCTGATACATTTTTCCTGAGAAAGTCTTACTAGGACAACTGTTGCCTGGTATACTAACTTAGGAACCTTCTTGAGTCCATTCTTGGAAGGACCTAATGGTTGCCTTCATTAAGCAGTGTCAGTACAATTCTGATATGGCTCCGGATAGGATGCAACTACAAAAAGTGTGCAAAAAGGGGGCACGAATCTTTCAAAGAATACGCCCAAAGATGGAGAGACTTGGCAACTCAAGTAGCACCCCCAAAAACAGAGAAAGAGATTATCACAATGATAGTAGACACGTGACCGGTGTTCTACTATGAAAAAAAATGGTGGGTTACACACCTTCAAGTTTTACAGATTTGGTCTTCGCCAGCAAAAAGATCGAAGTGGATCCGAAAAGAGGCAAATTTGATCATCCTACTAGGACGACTGAGAAAACTGGGGCAAATGAAGAGGGTGAGAAAGAGGGAGAAACCCATGCTGTGACTATCATTCCTATACGGCCAAGTTTCCCACCAACCCAACAATGTCATTACTCAGCCAATAACAAACCTCCTCCTTACCCCACCACCCAATTATCCACAAAGGCCATCCCTAAATCAACCACAAAGCCTGTCTACCGCACTTCCAATGACGAAGACCACCTTTAGCACAAACCAAAAAAACACCAACAAAAAGGAATTTTGCAGCAAAAAGCTTGTAGGGTTCACCCCAAATTCCGTTGTCATATGCTAAACTTGATCCCATATCTACTTGATAATTCAATGGTAGCCATAACCCTAGCCAAGGTTCATCAACCTCCATTTCTCCGAGAATACGACTCGAACGCAATGTGTGCTTGTCACGGAGAAGCCCCGGGGCGTTCCATTGAGCGTTGTAGGGCTCTGAAGTGTAGGGTGCGAGGTCTAATTGATGCTGGCTGAAATTTGAGGAGAATCGTGTGTAAATCCTGACATTGACAAGAGATGCCACACATGGGGCAATTTTGAAAGCTGTTGTTAGATGTCTCTAATGACTCACCAGGATTTTCAACTTTCACCGGAATGTGGGTGTAAGCCATTGGTCTGTTTGCTCAAGCAACCTGCGCTCCTGAGTGTTGACTTCCAAGACCGTTCAATCAGAGATTACTCATCTTGCACGTTGGTGGGGGTGCCGTAAAACAACGACAAAGTTCAAAACAAATAAGTTTCAAAATAAAAAATAAAAAGGCATTTGATTGACTGTGTTTTCAAGTAAAAATATAGACGTTCATGTGACCTCATTTTGTCTTTTTAGAGAGAAGTGAGTTATCAAGAATAGGATGTTGGGCAAATGGCCTCAGTTACCTTAAGAAAAAGGGGGGTTGAATTAAGATGCAAAGACTATTCCCCAATTGAACTATCACTCTTTCTTTTTGGATTAACAATGCACCCTTAACATGAATTACTCAAAAGACAATTCAAAATAAACTTCTTTAAAGAAAAAGATAAATAGCAATAAAAGAAGTTTAAAGGAAGAGAGGAATGCAAACTTGATTTATACTGGTTCGGCCACTTCCCGCGCCTACGTCCAGTCCTCAAGCAACCCACTTGAGATTTTCCACTCTCTTTGTAAAACTCCTTTTACAAAGTCTGAACCACACAGGGACAACCCTTCCCTTGTGTTCAAGAATCCTCTACAACAAGAGACTCTCAGTCTCTTAATCCCTTTTCAGAAGTAAGAAGAAGAGAAGAAGAAATCTCTCTTAAAAGGGATAGATTGTACAATGAAGATCAATCAAAAATTCCTTATTGAATATGCAAGTGGTTGACCAAGGAATCTTTTGAGAGGATAAGACATTTCAGTTCAGAAAAACTCTTGATCTTTCGAGAGGATAAAACTGTTTGGGCAATGAAAACTCTCTTTAAAACATTTGAATGGCCATTCATAAAACATTTGAATAGATATGTCTCTTGGAAATTATTTTCTGAAAATCCCCTCTTGTAATCAATTACAAGACTTATGTAATCAATTACAAGTTTTAAAAATTTGAATTAAAACATTTTCAAACTGCTGGTAATCGATTACCAGAGAGCAAATCTCAATTTGAAAGGATAGAATTCCTTGGTCAAACCTTTTGCTTCTTCAATTTGGAAACTTCTTCCTAAGATTCTAGAGATCAACTTGATCATATATCTTGATTTTCTTGGATTCTTGTCTTGAATAAAACTTAGAAGCACTTGATCCTTTAGCATCATCAAGACATCAAAACATCTTGCTTCTACATAGGAGTCATTTGACTTAATCCATCAACTGAAAGATCCTTCAATTATTTCTCGTCCTTGGAAAATTCTTTTTTGCAAGAATCAACTGCTTCTTTCATTCTCCCTTGCTACAAGGTTGTGAAAACAAGACGACGATGGTTACCTCATAGCCCTACACTGGGGCAATGAGGGGCATCGTGCATGAGCCTCAAGTGAACCTAGGGGCAGATTAGAAGTTCTCACTCAATAGGTTCCCAGCTACAAGGTCATGACGAAAGACAACGATTGGTACCTCAAAGCCTTACACTGGGGCAATGAGGGGCACCGTGCATGAGCCTCAAGTGAACATAGGAGCCCATCAACAGTTCTCACCCATCGATGTTTTTAACAAAAAAAAAGGGGGGGACAAACCCTAGGATTTCGATGGATTGATTAAACATCAAATGGCTCCATTGCCGTCACTCCAAAATGGTCAAGTGACTAAATCAAAAAGAACATACACTTTGAGGGAGTTCCCGGAGAGATTTGCAAAAGATAGGATAAGGTCGCATGAATTATCACCTCTTTCAAAAGGACAGTCAATCTATGTTTTCCAAAAAAAAAAAAAAAATCAAATCAAAATCAAAATCACAAAATAGGGAAAGAATGTCATGAACATTGTACAACTTTCCATTACATTGCATTGTTTCATATGAAGTCCACATTTACCAAATTTCACGATAAGGGTTGCATGCATCTGCATCCCTAAAAATCATGTTAACTGCATAGATTTCCTACATCTAATGTCCAAATCTTGTGGATTTGGGATGACCGGCCCTCTCGATGAGTCGATCTCTTGCTTTCTCATAAGGGTGGACCCTTGGGTACTTGTACCTATCACTTTTAGAGGACTACACGTCCTCGCCAACAGAGGGCTGCACGCCCTCACCTTCAGAGGACTACATGTCCTCGCCTTGAGAGGGCTACACGCCCTCACCTTGGGTACTAGTTACCCTCACCGTTGAGAGGACTACACACCCTCGCCTTGAGAGGACTACACGTCCTCACCATCAGAGGGCTGCACGCCCTCACCTCCAGAGGATTACATGTCCTCGCCTTGAGAGGGCTACACGCCCTCACCTTGGGTACTAGTTACCCTCACCGTTGAGAGGACTACACGTCCTCGCCTTGAGAGGACTACACGTCCTCACCATCAGAGGGCTGCACGCCCTCACCTCCAGAGGACTACATGTCCTCGCCTTGAGAGGGCTACACGCCCTCACCTTGGGTACTAGTTACCCTCACCTCTAGAGGACTACATGTCCTCGCCTTGAGAGGGCTACACGCCCTCACCTTGGGTACTAGTTACCCTCACCGTCAGGGTACTAGTTACCCTCACCGTCAGAGGACTACACGTCCTCGCCTTGAGAGGACTACACGTCCTCACCACCAGAGGGCTGCACGCCCTCACCTCCAGAGGACTATAAGTCCTCGCCTTGAGAGGGCTACACGCCCTCACCTTGGGTACTAGTTACCTTCACCTTCAGAGGACTACACGTCCTCGCCTTCAAAGGGTCATGTACCTTCAACTTCAGAGGACTACACGTCCTCGCCGTCAAAGGGTCATGTGCCTTCACCTTTGTAGGGCTACATGCCCTCACCTTTAGAGGACTACACGTCCTCACCTTTAGAGGACTACACGTCCTCGCCATCAGAGGACTACATGTTCCCCATTTTCAAAGGGGGGCATGCCCTCACCTTTAGAGGATTGCACGTCCTTGCCATCATAGGACTACACTCCCTCGCCTTCGAAAGGCGACACGTCCTGAACTTCAGAGGGCTACACGCCCTCGCCTTTAGAGGACTACGCGTCCTCACTTTCGGTGGGCTCCATATCCACACCTTAAGATAATTTAAGGTCCTCTGTCCTTAAATGCTTAACCGAGACTTGCACTCCCGGTTAAGGGACCAGTAGTTTCCTTTTAACGGTTCCTGGGCCACCCCCTGATATTGGAGGAGGGCCAACTGTGCGAGCACAACCAGAGAGGGAGGCTATCACACAGCTACTATGCATACTGGGGCAAGATTTCACCCGTGCCGCTGCAAAGAGACGAGTGCGGATCATGCGCACTAACATGACCACTCTTACACAGATATAGATGACATTGCTACTTAGCAACATTCTGCCCAGCGACCGCAATGCCAATCTCCCCCTGCAAAAGTATCAGTTGGTCTGTGTCGTCCCAACATGGGTAAGTATGCATATAGTTCAACTGATTTCTGATACCATCTATTGTTTGCAGGGATCGCACCCAAGAGACACCCAGTGGACCCGGAAAAGTCCAACAGGGCCCTGGGGTTTCCAGCTCTGGTTACGGGCCTCTATCAGTCCTACAGGGTGCTCGTACCCCCCCGACAAGGTCACATCATCATAGGTAAGTATGCACATCGCTCAACTGATTTCTGATACCATTTATTTGTTTGCAGGGATCGCACCCACAAAGACACCCAGTGAACCTGAAGAAGTCCAACAGGGCCCTGGGGTTTCCAGCTCTGGTTACGGGCCTCTATCAGTCCTACAGGGTGCCCGTACCCCCCCGGCAAGGTCACGTCATCATAGGTAAGTATGCACATCGCTCAACTGATTTCTGATTTCATCTATTGTTTGCAGGAATCGCGACTGCAAGACACCTAGTGGACCCGAAGAAGTCCAACAGGGTCTTGGAATTGTCAAGCTCTAATTACGGGTCTCTGTCAGTTCTACGGAGTACCTGTCACCTCCAGCAAGGGCATCAGGCCCCCTACTAATCGAGCTTTCATCAAGAAGTACTGCGCCCCAGACAGGCGCAGGGCGAAACACCACAGTAGCATTAGGATGGCCGGTAGCGGGCAATAGACGCACCGCCACCACCTTCAGAGTTCACCTCTGCTCATCCACAAAAAAGTTAGAGCGTTGCCTACGACACATGGCCGACCCATAGGCGACCAAGTCCAAAGCCAAAGGTAAGCAAAGTACTAGGTCAGTGACCGACAAGTCATAAGGCGTCCAGCTAAAGACGTTAAAGAAGCGCTACTAGGAGGCAACCTAGTACCTTTTGAATCTATGCTTGTTATTTGATCACTTTTTATAGTAGGACGCACCTAGTTGCTCATGATCCTGGGGATTTAAATAAAACGAGCACAAGCTCGGAAGGTAGTCATACCTCACAAAATATATATATGTATGTTTAGGTAGAAAGATACCTTAGATATGCATGTATGTAAACAAAAACACACTTCACAAAATATATATATGTATGTTTAGGTAGCAAGATACCTTAGATATGCATGTATGTAGCAAAAAGATACCTCACAAAATATATATATGTATGTTTAGGTAGCAAGATACCTTGGATATGCATGTATACAGCAAAAATACCTTACAAAACATATATATGTATGTTTAGGTAGCAAGATACCTTGGATATGCATGTATATAGCAAAAATACCTCGCAAAAATATACACATGTTTAGGTAGCAAAATACCTCATGAAAAAAAAAGGGAAAAAAGAAAACAAACAAGAAAAAGAAATAAACAAATGATAATGATAAAAAAAAAGAAGAAGGAGAAAAAAGAAAATAAGTTGTCTAGCTGAAAAACCAACATGCTTTTGAAAAGAGATGACTTCCAACTTTTCTTTGAAAAAAATTCACTGATCATAACTAGTTTTTGGAAAAAATGTGTACACCTGAAGGGTGAATGCTATGAAATTTCCCCGGACGCCCGAAATGGACTCGGATGAATGCACAAATTGATAAAAGAACATATTTTGGAAACATTGGGTTGATTTAAAATAGAGGAAATGAATCCTGAGCCCTAGCATCACATGACCATAAAAATTTGACATTTGAGTGTCCGCATAGGTGCATGCATAACCAGTTTTGCATAAAATTTCCAAATCATCATTTTTTGCATTTGTGTCATGGAAATAATGTGGGGCATCCCTTTTTATCCTTGAACCAAACCAAACCCTGACATGTATCATGTCTAGCCATTCTACAAGCCTTGAGCCAAAATCCTGACTCACCATAAACCTTACCCTCGGAAGCAAAAAAAAGGAAGGAAAGGAAATTTCCAATCAAAGAGAAAGCAAAAAAGGAAGGAAAGGAAATTCCCAATCAAAGAGTGGGAGAAAGAGAAAAAAGAAAAGAAAGGAAATTCCCAATCAAAGAGTGGGAGAAAGAAAAAAGAAAAGAAAGAAAATTCCCAACCAAAGAATGGGAGAAAGTAAAAAAGAAGGAAGCTCCTGGTCAAAGAAACCAGAAGAAATGTGCAGAGAGGTCTTTGGACCGGACAATATCTGAACAATACAGAATTGTCACCAAATGAACAAAAAGAAGGAAGGGAAACCACGACCTAAAATAGTCTTCTCCCTTTGATTACCAACCAAAATCCCGTGCGCTAGCGACTTTTTTTTCTCGCCCCGCACTAAACAAAAACAGAAAAAGAAAAAAGCCAGAAAAATCAAAAGCCAAAAACACACAAAAGCCGAAAAAAAAACCACCAAAAGAACCCATTCCCAAGGGAAGCCCTATTGATCCATGATCACGCGTGTAATTTTTGATTTGATAGGAAATAATTTGCAAAGTCAAGTCATGACATATCTATGGTTCGGAATTAGGATGAAACACTTACCTGTGCGAGATTGATACACTTTGAGTGATTTTCTTCTATTTTTGTCGAACCCGGTGTTTCCTCTAAATGGTCATTTAGAAACGAAATGCTAACATCCAAAATCTCATTTATGGTTACGGGGGATCCCATCGGCAGACTCTCCTTCCCCGGTAGACGCATTGTTTTTCACTCAAAAAAGCATATGCTGCTCTAAATCAGTTGGAATATTTGTCTCCTTGCTAAAGCATGTTTGCATTTTAGTGGAGAAAACACCGAGACTTTTTCAAATCTCACAAGTTATCCAGAACTACGTAGGTCTGAGTTCCTCATTGGAGGATACGTAGGAGCAAGAGCCTCGCTTTTGTCGACCACACCGCCTTTTGTCGCCATGACTCAAGAGCTGGTAGCCCGCGGAGACACCTTACGGTTATCCGCACCTCGTCATTCAGTGACCCCAAGTGTGATTCACGAGCAGAGACCAATATGGTCATCTGCGCCCTTTCCGGAGATGTCAGCATTTTCCGATGGAGACTTTTCAAGTCTCACAAGTTATCCAGAACTACGTAGGTCTGAGTTCCTCATTGGAGGATACGTAGGAGCAAGAGCTTTGCTTTTGTCGGCCGCCCCATAATCTTTGTCATACTGACCCTGAGGTCATGTGACGTGCACCCTTGTATCATCCAGAGGCGGCGGGCCCGATGATACGCGGAGATACCTTACGGTTATCCGCACCCTTTTGTCATCCAGAGGCGGCGGGCCCGATGACAAGCAGAGACCAAGTTTGGTCATTCTGCACCCTTGTATCATCCAGAGGCGGCGGGCCCGATGATACGCGGAGATACCTTACGGTTATCCGCACCCTTTTGTCATCCAGAGGCGGTAAGACAGAACGCTTGATAGCATGCAGAGACTGACATAGTCTTCTGCACCTTTTGTTCCTCCGGGAACAACAAGTCATTTACATGCGGAAATTTCATGGTCACCCGCGACTCTCGTCAACCGAGAGGAGCGAAATTAGTGTCATACACTGATTTTCGTCCGGGGACCTTTGCTTGATGACATGCGACCATTCTTTGGTCCTTGTGAGGTGCTTGGCACACATCATTAGGCAATTTGTGAAATTCTGGGAACGAAAAGTCATGGTCACCCGTGACTCTCGTCAATCGAGAGGAGCGAAATTAGTGTCATACACTGATTTTCGTCCGGGGACCTTTGCTTGATGACATGCGACCATTCTTTGGTCCTTGTGAGGTGCTTGGCACCCATCATTAGGCAATTTGTGAAATTCCGTGAACGACAAGTCATGGTCACCCGCGACTCTCGTCGAATCGAGAGGGACGAAATTAGTGTCTTATCTTTACTTTCCTTTTATCTCCAATAAAAGACAAGTAAAGAGGGGCAACTGTCATACCCTAATTTCGTCCGGGGACTTTTGCTTGATGACATGCGACCTTTCTTTGGTCCTTGTGAGGTGCTTGGTACCCATCATTAGGCAATTTGTGAAATTCCAGGACATGCCAAAAACCCAAAAAATATTGATGCACAATTCGTAAGTTTCCGTGACACACCGGAAATCAAATGGAAGCATCGTTGCATAATTAAGTGAGGTTCCGTAACATTCCGTAAGTCAAAAAAGGGGATGATTATGTAATCCGCAAGGTTCCGTAACATTACGAAAAGAAAACAAGTATCGTTACGAAATTCGTAAGTTTCCGTAACTTTACGAAAAAAGAATCACCAAAAAAAGCCAAAGGGGGGGTGTATTTAGTAAAATGGGGGGTGCAAACAGTAATTTTCGAATCTGGGCCCTTCTAGAGGTTTCTGGGCAATTTCTTGCTTAAGGTTGAAGTAACCTAGCTCGCCTGGGCGAGCTGAGCTCGCCTGGGCGAGCTAGATGGCCACCACACCCCCCGTTTTGTTGAAAAATGGGATTCCGGGGCTTCCGGGACACCCGTAATGCTTCCGTAAAATTCCCATAACTCTAAATAAGCATAACTAACTTAATACGGGTGAGACAGAAGAGAAAAAAAGAAGAAAATCAAGTCCTATATGCTTCCGTAAGGCTTCCGTAACTTTTCCGTAAATTACGAAAGAGGGGGGGTGAACTTATCAAAATTGGGGGGGTGCAAATAGCAATTTCGAAATTTTGAATTGGGCCTTCCAGAACGTTTTTTTGGAGCTGGGTTGCTTCTGGAGGAAGCAACCCAGCTCGCCTGGGCGAGCTAAGGTCGCCTGGGCGAGCTGGGCGGCAACCTCCTCCCCCTTTTTCCTATAAAAAGGCTGAAGGGGGCTGTTCTAAGGATCCCTCAGCCCCCTGGCTATGTATTTCAGCTGTTTTGGGTGAAAAAAATTGTTTCCGTGAAGAAAATCCAAGCCGAGGTGCTTCCGTAACGCTTCCGAGATGTTTCCGTAAGCAAATCCGTGAAGGTTTTCGTCCGTTCTTCATCGTTCTTCATCCGTTCTTCATTCTTCAACGGGTAAGTTTTCGAATCCGAGACTTTCAATTCATCTCTTGTTTTTTTAAGCTTTCATCTTTATTTTCGATTTCTTTTCTTCCGTCTTTAACGCGCTTTTACCGTTTATTTAAGCCGTTTTCTCATCTAAATAATGATAAAATGAATTTCAACCGATCATTTGTGTTGTAATCTCATTTAATCACTTTTAAAATGAAATCTAACCGATCGTTCACGCTATAACCTCGGTTAAACCAAAAAAAGTAAAATAATAATAAAATAATCAAAATATCTTGAAAAATAATAATAAAATAATCAAAATATCTTTGAATAAAATAAAACAAAAAAATCAATCGGACGTTTTTTCTTTGGAAGTTTCCTTGAATGAATTGATTAATAACCAAAGTGAAACTAAGACTAAAATAGACTCACAAATCAAGTTTTGTCCAAAAATCACTAAAAACCGTTTTAAGGTCCAACGCCTTAAACGGTCCTCTTTGCTTTTATCGGTTAACATGGATCGGTCAAAAGCATAAAATCAACATGTAACTTTACCGCTTTTGAAAGAACTACGTAGGTCTGAGTTCCTCATTGAGGATACGTAGGAGCAAAAGCCCCGCTTTTGTCGACCACCCCAAGAGATCGTTAATGGTCCAATGCCTTAACGTTTCTCTCCTTTCAAAAACAAGAGATCGTTAATGGTCCAATGCCTTAACGTTTCTCTCCTTTCAAAAACAAGAGATCGTTAACGGTCCAAAGCCTTAACGTTTCTCCCCTTTCAAAATCAAAAGACCGTTTAATGGTTCAACACCTTAAATGACCTTTTGTTCAATAAAAACATATTTTGCAAAAAAAGACAAAAACAACTTAACCAAACACTTTGTTCCGAAAGAACTACGTAGGTCTGATTTCCTCATCACAAATTGAGGAATACGTAGGAGCAAAGGGAAACACCCTTGTCGACCACAAAAAAGAAAAAAATATAAAAAGGGTATAAAGGATATAAGAACATAAAAGGGAACATAAAAATCAAAGTCATGTTTGCACATTCGATTAAAGGCTGCCGTCCCTTGGGACGGGCGTGTGGGGTGCTAATACCTTCCCCGTGCGTAAATACAACTCCCGAACCTTTCACTAAAAAGTTCGTAGATCGCGTCTTTTCCGGTTTTTCCGACGTTTTCCTCAAATAAATGTTGGTGGCGACTCCGCGCGTATTCCTTTCGTGGAACACGCATCCCGCGAGTCACGCGTCGCCCTCCCGCCGAAGGGTAGGTTGCGACAATACCCTATCAAACTCACATCTTGAGGTTAGCTAAGTACTTTGACAACATTTCCTTCCACCACATACCTCGGGAAGAGAATGAAATGGCTGATGCATTAGCCACCCTGGCATCCATGTTTCAACTTGCCCCACACGGGGATCTTCCGTACATCAAATTCAAATCTCAAGGCAGGTCGGCATATTGTTATGCAATAGAGGAAGAGCGGGATGGGAAACCGTGGTATTTCGACATCAAGCAGTATGTCGAGAACAAAGAATACCCACCAGGGATTTCTGACAATGACAAAAGGACGTTGAGGAGATTGGCTACTGGTTTCTTTGTAAGTGGTACCATCCTGTACAAACGAAACCACGACATGACCCTCCTACGATGCGTAGATGCCAAAGAGGCGAACTTCATGATTGAAGAGATCCACGAGGGTTCCTTTGGGACACATGCCAATGGGCATGCTATGGCCAGAAAAATCCTTAGGGCCGGTTATTATTGGCTCACCATGGAAAGCGATTGCTGCGCTCATGTAAGGAAATGCCATAAATGTCAGGCATACGTGGACAATGTCAATGTTCCGCCACATCCTCTGAATGTTATGTCCGCCCCTTGGCCTTTTTCCATGTGGGGAATAGATGTCATTGGGGCCATCGAACCCAAAGCATCGAATGGTCACCGCTTCATTGTTGTGGCGATAGATTACTTCACCAAATGGGTCAAAGCAGCTTCTTATACTAATGTCACAAGGAGTGTGGTAGTTAGATTCATAAAGAAGGAGTTGATTTGTCGATACGGACTCCCCAGGAAGCAGATTTTAAATCATAAGATGAGACATGTTCCGCTCCAACCAAAAGGTCCAAGGGTGAGACTTGATTATCAGTCCCATCCATAGGCAAAGTTTATAAAGCTTTCATTAACCAATCATGAAGAGGCTTTAGCAACCGTTGGTTGACGTAGGTTCCAATGGCAAATATCCGACGTTTACCAGCACCTGAATCGGTGGACTGGTCATTACTGACAATGGCACCAATCTGAACAATAAGATGATGCAGGAGATGTGCGAAGACTTCAAGATCCAGCATCATAACTCTACCCCTTATCGGCCAAAGATGAATGGGGCAGTAGAGGCTGCGAATAAGAATATTAAGAAGATTGTTCAAAAGATGACAGTGTCATACAAAGATTGGCATGAGATGTTGCCTTTCGCCCTACACGGATACAAAGCGTCGGTGCGAACTTCTACTGGGGCAACGCCGTATTCCTTGGTTTATGGGATGGAGGCAGTACTCCCATTTGAGGTAGAGGTTCCTTCTCAGAGAATAATGGCGGAGTCAGGCCTAGAAGAGTCAGAATGGGCTCAAGCACGCTACGATCAACTTAACCTTATAGAAGGTAAGCATTTGGCCGCCATGAGCCATGGGCGTTTGTATCAGCGAAGGATAAAGAACGCATTCAACAAGAAGGTACGCCCGCGCAAGTTCAACGAGGGGGACCTCGTGCTGAAGATGTCCCACGCTGTTAAAGATAATCGAGGCAAGTGGGCCCCGAATTATGATGGACCTTTCGTGGTGAAAAGAGCTTTTTCTGGGGGTGCTCTGATACTCACCCACATGGATGGCGAGGAGTTGCCCTCGCCCGTGAACTCCGATGTAGTTAAACGATATTACGGTTGAAGTCTGGGGCGATCGAGAGGACCGTTGCATGTTCTTTTAATTCTGAGTTTTTGTTCTTCTTGGTTTCCTCCAGGGTTTCCCTTCCTCTGTATTTGTCTCGTTCCTTTAAAAAAGAAAAGATAGGCGAGGTTTTAGTCCTCCCTTTGGTTTCAAACTTTGTGTTTTAGATTTGTTATAGCTTGAGCCCTCTTCGCTCGGTGTATGGGGTGCCCCAAACGCTTATTTAAAATTGAATCTAACCAGCCTTCACTAAAATAAAATCATCGCATTAGAAACATTCATACATGTACATGCACATGCATATCTTGTGATAGCAAGGAGCAGAATCGTCTCAGGCCATGGTCAGAAGTCAAGACAAGTCAATGGCAGAAATCAACCAAGGTAACACGATGACCGGTCACGATTGGTCGCATATCATTTGGCTCTTACTTGCAGGTACTTAGGGATGGAAGCGAATGGAGGATAGGATCGCGACTGACCAAGCGCCACCCCTTCCCGGCGCTAAACCAGCAGAGAACGTCGCTGCAAGGCAGCCCAGTATCCTTTGCGTTCGTAGTTTCTTTTACTATTGTTTATTTTAAATAAATAATCGACACCTAATTCTAATTTAAGTAGGTTCAAGTGGGCAAACGCTGACCCATAAGGAAGGAGGGGACATGGTTAATGTTCCCCTCAAAAAAAAATTGTGGCATGTTAGCTCGCCTGGGCGAGCAACCCCTGCATTCAAAATATAAAAACGAGGGAGGGGAGCGTTTTTGCATCCAAAAACTCCCCCCCCCCCCCCTCATTCAAAAGAGAGGACTTACGAAGGCTTGTGGTTCTTGCTCCCTCAGGCCACTTTTGGTTGCCTTTTGCTTTCATTTTTGGTGTTATTGTTCACTCCAACAAGTAAGTATTCAATCCTTGATATTTTCAGCTTCCCATTGGTATATTTTCTTCATCTTTTGGTGCTCCAAATTGTGAGAATGGCTTATATTTGTGGGGCAGTTTTGGTTTGTTTTTATGCTTGATTTTTTGGAGTTGAGGATTTGATTGAGAAGGCCTTAGGCCTATGCTGTATTCTGAAGCAATGGGGCATGCCACATTGTCCCCATCCTCTTGCAATTTATGTCCAAACATGCGCTCACCAAGTGCTCGGTGAAATGCCCCAATGATGTATGAATATGATTTTGTAAAATTGGGAGAGTGGGACTGTTTCTTATATGTAGGTACGGCATAGGAGATTCAAAATAGGTACCCAAATGCAATTCCGAGCTTAGGAACCCAAACTTGTAGCTTCAATGCAAGGAAACATGCTTATGGCTAGGAATCCAAAATTTGGTTTTAGAATTAGAAAAAACATGAAAATTAGGACTTGCTTGTGAGAGTTTTTGCTCGAGTTTGGGCTGCCCCATGTTTGATACTTTACATAGAGGTAGCGTGGAAAAAGCCTTGCAATAGTATGTATACGTAGGTAAATATAAGGAGCATGAAATTCCTAGCAAAGTGTGAATGATTGTCTTCCAAAATGAATATATGATAACACGGAATTCCCTTTTGAATGCAAGTGTGTGCATAATGTAAATAGCTTGCCAATATGAATAAATGTGAATGAAACAGTAAAAAAATTTGTATGATATATATTTCAAACATATGTAGGTAGTTTGTAAATAGCAAATGTTTAGGATATAAATTAGGTGTAAAGTTTGACGCAACACTTTGAGCATGAAAGTGTGTTTTCTTTTTTCATAATGTATATAGCTGTATGGCAATTAGAATATGTTTGATGCTCTTGTATGTTGACATGAGTAATAGGATGTTTTCTACACATGCGCGTGTGCATAAATGGGTTACATGAGTTTGGTCTAAATCGGGGGGGTTAGCACGACATTTTTGCGTTAAGATAAGCATTATCTTGTAAAACTAACTTCTAAATGTTTGTTCTCGCAGGAAATGGCCCCGAGGAAACTTGCCTCAAAGAGATCCAGGAAGGATAAAGCGGCCGAAGGAACTAGTTCCACTCCCGAGTATGATAGTCACTGCTTTAGGAGCGCTGAACACCAGCAGCGCTTCGAGGCCATCAAGGGATGGTCATTTCTCCGGGAGCGACGCGTCCAGCTCAGGGACGATGAGTATACCGATTTCCAGGAGGGCATAGTTCGCCGGCGGTGGGCATCACTAGTTACCTCCATGGCCAAGTTTGATCCAGACATAGTCCTCGAATTTTATGCCCATGCTTGGCCTACGGAGGAAGGCGTGCGAGATATGAGGTCTTGGGTAAGGGGTCAGTGGATCCTGTTTGATGCAGATGCTATCGGCCAGCTCCTGGGATATCCTTTAGTGCTGGAAGAGGGTCAGGAGTGCGAGTATGGCCAGAGGAGGAACCGGTCCGATGGGTTCGATGAGGAGGCCATCGCCTAGTTGCTATGTATACCGGGGCAAGATTTTGCCCGGACTGCTACCGGGAGACGGGTGCGGATCATGCGCAACAACATGACCACCCTGACTCAGATCTAGATGACTTTGCTGCTCAGCAACATCCAACCCAGCGATCATAATTCCGACCTCCCCCTGCCGAAGTGTCAGTTGGTGTATGCCATCCTGACACGGATGAGCATTCACGTGGCTCAGTTAATCATTGATGCCATCTATATATTTGCAGGTATGGCACCTACCAGGCACCCTCTGGACCCGGATAAGTCCAACAGGGCCCTGGGATTTCCCGCCTTGATCACAGGACTCTGCCAATCGCTCGAAGTCCCTGTCGCACCTAGCAAGGTGATTCGGCCACCCATCACTTGAGCTTTTATTGAGAAGTATTGCACGCAGAGACAGGTCCAGGGCGATGCTCCGTAGGCCGTAGACGCGCCGCCGCCTCATCGGGCCGGTCCAGCCGAATTGTTTGATACGGAGCAGTATTTGTGGCATTTGGTTCGCCAGCAGGCGGCCAACCACCGGGCTCATGTACAGACTTATGATTGTCTTTACCAGATGAACCTCAGCCTGCAGAGCCAGGGTTTTACTTCTTTTCCGTGCCCTACTCCGGACCAGTTCAGGGCAGAGGTCGCATGGCCTGGAGATTGGCCTGAGGCCCGGGCAGGAGAGGCACCAGCAGAGGCTCCCGACGAGGCAAATGAGGCCCGCGAGGACAAGGAGATGACCGATTTACTTGATTTCTTAGGAGGAAGCGGGGCCACATGATTGGGAGATCCCTTGATCCATATTTCTTTTTTGTTTCCATTTGTTTTTTCTGTTTACATATCATCTTATTTTTGTTTAACTAAGGGACTAACATTTGTTACATGTTTTGACTTTTGTTTAGTACATACATATCGTTTGAGTTGTTACGTCGGTACTTGTTTCATTGTTGTCAATAGAGTTTGTTGAAATTCCAAAACCGTGTAGAGTTTTTCATTTAGGAACGTCGTTCTAAAAATAAAATGAACCAAAAATCCTAATAAATACTTAGTATTTTCATTTTGTGTGTTTAATAATCATTTTCTCTCAATTTCAGGTTATTTAGGCAAGCTTTGGAAAAGGTTGTTTTCACCTTCTCGCTAAGCCAAGCTGCTGGCTTAGCGAGCATCCGCTAAGCGCAACACTCCTGGGCTAAGCCCGAGGAAGAATTCAGAAGAAGATGAGCTGTACAGGTTCGCTAAGCACACCGCTTCATCTCTTTAAGAACAAGAACAAGAAATTTGAACCATAGAAAATCAAATCTAGCTCCTATAGCAAGTTTAATCGGTGGAAACTCTAAAGAATCATGTTAAAAACATTTAGCATAAGACATGTGAGGAGATACATGGAGAAAAATGAAGAAACAACAATGGAAGAGAAGGTAAAGCAAAAAAATGAATGGAGGTTTAAGGAGCACTTACTTGAAGCTCTTATGCTCTGATTACCACTTGACGGAAGCTTGCTTGTGAAGCTTCTATGGAGGCTGGATCTTTGAGCTTCAATGAGGTCTTTCAATGGTGATTTTCCACCATGGAGATGCAGCGGAAGACAAAGGAGAAGAGGTGAGGGGAGGCGCCATCCACTAGGGAATATGCCATGGAAGAAGGAGCTTCACCACAAAGAATGTGCCTTGGATAAGAAGCTTGAAGAGGATGTTTTAATGGAGGAAAATAAAGAGAGAAGGGGGGAGCATGAAATTGAAGGAATAAAAGAGGGAGAGAAGTGGAACTTTGAAGTGTATCTCATAAGACTTTCATTCATTAAAGTTACAACAAGTGTTACTCATGCTTCTATTTATAGACTAAGTAGCTTCCTTGAGAAGCTAGAGCTTAGCTACACACACCCCTCTAATAACTAAGCTCACCTCCTTGAGAAGCTTCCTTGAGAAGATTCCTAAAGAAGCTAGAGCTTAGCTACACTCATCTCTCTAATAGCTAAACTCACCTCCTTGAGATGAGAAGCTAGAGCTTAGCTATACACCCCCATTCCAAAAATACATGAAAATACAAAAAAAAAGTCCCTACTACAAAGACTACTCAAAATATCCTGAAATACCAGGCTAAAACCCTATACTACTAGAATGGCCAAAATACAAGGCCCAAAAGAGGAAAAAACCTAATCTAATATTTACAAAGAAGAGTGGATTCTTTAGCAGCTCTAGCCCAATCCTCTTGGAGTCTTCTATCCAATACCCTTGGGGGGTAGGATTGCATCAGAAATCATGATATTGTTTTGCTCCGATGTGTGGACGCTAATGAAGCTGAGCGAATGCTCATGGAGGTACATGAAGGGTCCTTTGGGATGCATGCTAATGGGCATGTCATGGCCAAAAAGATTCTAAGGGCAGGCTATTACTGGCTCACCATGGAAAGTGACTATTGCATTCATGTGAGAAAATGCCACAAGTGCCAGGATTTCAGGGACAATGTCAATGCTCCACCCATGCCTTTGAACGTATTGGCAGCACCCTGGCCCTTCTCTATGTGGGGAATAGATGTGATCGGAGCCATTGAGCCCAGGGCTTTGAACGGACATCGCTTCATCTTGGTTGTGATCAACTACTTCACCAAATGGGTTGAAGCTGCTTCATACTCCAGTGTGATGAGGAGCGTGGTGGTTAGATTCGTCAAGAAGGAGATAATCTATCGGTATGGGTTGCCCAAGAAAATTATCACGGACAATGCCACCAACTTGAATAACAAGATTATGAAGGAAATGTGTGAGGATTTCAAGATCCAACACCATAATTCCATGCCTTACAGGCCCAAGATGAATGGGGCGGTGGAGGCGGCCAACAAGAACATCAAGAAGATGACGGTGTCATACAAAGATTAGCACGAGATGCTCCCTTTCACACTTCATGGTTACCGAACCTCAGTGCGCACATCAACTGGGGCAACTCCATTTTCGTTGGTGTACAGAATGGAAGTCGTACTACCATTTGAAGTAGAGGTCCCCTCTATAAGGATTTTGGCAGTGTCCGGGTTGAAATAATCGAAGTGGGCCCAAGCGCATTTTGATCAGCTCAATCTTATAGAAGGTAAGAGATTGACAGCTATGAGCCATAGGCGCTTGTATCAAAGATGGGTGAAGAATGTTTTCGACAAGAAGGTACGTCCGTGCAAGTTCAACGAAGGGGATCTTGTCTTGAAGAAAGTATCTCAGGCCCAAAAAGACAATAGGGGGAAGTGGGCTCCAAACTACGAAGGACCTTTCATCATGAAGAAAACATTTTCAGGAGGAGCACCGGTGCTTGCCAGCATGGACGATGAAGAGTTACCTTCACCCGTGAACACCAATATCGTCAAATGATATTATGCTTACCACTTGGGGCAGTTGGGGAGTCAATACATGATTGTACTCTAAGGCTCCCCAAAGTTTTCCCATCTTTTGTAAACTTTGGTTGCAACATTTAATAAACATCGAATTGATGGTTTGCTTTTCGACCCTTGTGTTGTGTCTTTTATTGCTTTAGAATACATACTCTCACTTTAAATCTCGAGCCATCCGGCTCAAATCTATGGGAGTGCCGCCAAGCATTTAAATAAAATTGAACATAATAAACATTTGTTTAAATCATTTCACTTGAACTGCCTAATCATGAGCCTGCATGCATATGCATTTTTTCATCCTGTGAGTCGGAGGATAAGCAAAGGCTTGGTCAATACCATGCCAAATTCAAGGCAAAGATAAACAAGGTAAGTGGTAGTGTAGTCATATTTTACTGCGTAGTGCCATTTCCTGTATTCAAAGACTCAGGGGTAGGTACGAGCAGGTGCTAGGCCCGTGATCAACAGATCATCGTCCCGCGTCCAGCTCAAGACATTAAAGAAGCACTACTAGGAGGCAGCCTAATACCTTTAAAGTTTCTGCTTGTTGTTTATTCATCTATTTTCCTTAAGTCATAGTTGAATATGCCTAGTTTGTTCGTAATCCTAGGAATTAAAATAAACAAGTGCAAACCCGTAGGTTAGTCAAATTTTGCAAAGAATTCTTGCAAAAAAATGTGCAGAGTTAGCTCGCCTGGGCGAGCTGGCTCACCTGGGCAAGCACCCTCTGCATGAAAACAAAAAAAAAGGGGCAAGGGTGAAGCTTCATTCACCCCAATGTAGAAGCAAGCTTAATGATGAACAAGATTGATTCAAAGAAGTTTTGATGATAACAAAGGTGATGATAAAAAGCTCAAAGGTCAAGAACACTTCATGATAACAAAGATGATGATCTCAAGAATCAAAGAATGAGTTCAAGATTGAATCAAGAACACTTCAAGGTTCCAGAGGAAATTTGATTTCAAAAATCAAGAATCAAGTTTCAAGATTCAAGAATCAAGAGAAGACTTAATCAAGATAAGTATGAAATTTTTTTTTTCAAAAACTGAGTAGCACATGAATTTTTCTCAAAACTTTTTTACCAAAGACTTTTTACTCATTGGTAATCGATTACGAGTAGCAGAATGGTTTTCAAAAAGCTTTCAACTAAATTTACAACATTCCAATTGATTTCAAAATGTTGTAATCGATTACAATGTTTTGGTAATCGATTACCAGTGTGCTTGAACGTTAAAATTCAAATTCAAATGTGAAGAGTCACGTCCTTTCACAAAAAAGCTTTGTGTAATCGATTACACTGATTTGGTAATCAATTACCAGTGATAGTTTCTGAACAAATCAAAAGATGAAACTCTTCAAATAGTTTTTGACTTTTTCAAATTGGTTTTAAGTTTTTCTAAAGGTCATAACTCTTCTAATGGTTCTCTTGACCAGACATGAAGAGTCTATAAAAACAATGCTTTGTTTTGCATTTCATACATCTATCTTTTCCAATTCTTTCTTTACACAAGCAATTTTTCCACATTCATTTCTGAGTATCTTTGAACTTCTTCTTCTTCTTCCTTTTGCCAAAAGCTTTCCAAAGTTTTCTGGTTTTCCAAACCTTGAAAACTTGTGCTATTCATTCTTTTCATCCCTTCTCCCTTTGCCAAAAAGAATTCGCCAAGGACTAAATGCCTGAAATCTTTTTGTGTCTCTTTTCTCCCTTTTCCAAAAGAACAAAGGACTAACTGCCTGAATTCTTTTGTGTCTCCCATCTCCCTTGTCAAAGAATTCCAAACGACACAGTCTGAGAATTCTTTTGATTCTTCCCTTTCCCATATACAAAAGATTTCCAAAGACTAACTGTCTGTGAATTTTTTTGTATCCCCATTCACAAACTTTCAAAGGTTTAACCGCCTGAAAACTTTTTCTTAACATATTGGAGGGTACATCCTTTGTGGTACAAGTAGAGGGTACATCTACTTGGGTTTGACTGAGAACAAGAGAGGGTACATCTACTTGGGTTTGACTGAGAACAAGAGAGGGTACATCTCTTGTGGATCAGTTCTAGTGGAGGGTACATCCACTAGGTTGTTTAAAGAGAACAAGGGAGGGTACATCCCTTGTGGATCTTTGCTTGTAAAAGGATTTTTACAAGGTTGGAAAAGAAATCTCAAGGACCGTAGGTCGCTTGGGGACTAGTTGTAGGCACGGGTTGTTGCCGAACCAGTATAAAAACTCTTGTGTGTTTGTCTCCTTCTTCCCTACTCTTTTAATTTCCGCTGTGCATTTTAATTCCCGCTTTTACTTTTGGTTAAGTTTCTTTCCTACTCTTTATTTACTTAACAACATAGTAAAAGCCTTAGACGAGTAAATTTTTAATTAGTAAAGGTTTAGAAATAATTAATTCAACCCCCCCTTCTTAATTATTCTGAGGCCGATTGATCCAACAAGTGGTATCAGAGCTGGTTTCTTGTAGAAATTCTAACCACTTTAAGATTAATGGCCTCTCTAGATTCTTTGTTTTTCAAAAGTATTTTCAGGAATAGGTTATTCCAAGATCATGATGAAGACCAAGTCAACTTGTGTCTTATGACAAAATCTGATGAGAACAACAAAGAAGATTCTGTAAGGAAGAAGTGGTACATAGACAATGGATGTTCCAAGCACATGACGGGAGATGTATCCAAATTCACAACAATTTCCCCCAAGAAAAGTGGACACGTTACTTATGGCGACAACAACAAAGGCAAAATTATTGGAGTCGGTAAAATAGGTACGAGTTCTTCTACTCCTATTGAAAATGTGTTGCTTGTAGAAGGTTTGAAGCATAGCTTATTAAGTGTTAGTCAATTATGTGATAGAGGATATAAAGTATCTTTTGATTCTGAAAAATATGTTATTAAGCATGAGCATGACAAAGATATTGAACATATAAGTTTTAGAGAAAATAATGTTTACATGATTGATTTAAAACAAAAATCTGAAAATGATAGATGCTTTTTAAGTAAAGATTGTGATCCATGGTTATGGCATAAGAGAATTGCTCATATTAACATGGATCATCTAACTAGATTAATTTCAAAATATCTAGTTATTGGTTTGCCTAAATTAAAATTTGAAAAAGATAAGTTATGTGATGCATGCCAAAAAGGAAAACACAAAAGTATATTTTAAATCTAAAAATGTTGTTTCCACCACTCAACCATTGCAATTATTACACATGGATTTGTTTGGACCATCTAGGGTCATGAGTTTTGGTGGGAGTTACTATGCATTAGTAATTGTTGATGACTATTCTAGGTATACTTGGACTTTATTTCTTAATCATAAAAATGATGCATTTCATGCATTTAGAAGACTTGCCAAAGTCATTCAAAATAAAAAGAATCTCAAAATTATCTCCATCAGAAGTGATCATGGAGGTGAGTTTGAAAATAATGATTTTGAAATGTTTTGTGATGAATATGGCATAGAACACAACTTTTCTGCACCTAGGACACCCCAACAAAATGGAGTAGTAGAAAGGAAAAATAGAGCCCTAGAAGAAATTGCTAGAACTCTTTTAAATGGCACACCTCTTCCAAAATATTTTTGGGCTGAATCAGTAAACACCGCATGTTATATTATGAATAGAGCCTTAATAAGACCCATTCTTAAGAAAACCCCATATGAAATTTTTAACAATAGAAAACCAAACATTGCTCATTTACATGTTTTTGGATGTAAATGTTTTGTTCTAAACAATGGTAAAGAAAGCCTAGGAAAGTTTGATGCTAAGGAAGATGAGGGTATCTTCCTTGGATATTCCTTACATAGCAAAGCATTTAGAATATACAATAAAAGAACCATGACAATTGAGGAATCTATACAAGTTACTTTTGATGAAACTAATATTACCTTCCCGAGAAAGGAGTTTCTTGATGATTTTGCAAATACTTTGGAAAATACTCAAAATGAAGAAAGAAATCTAAAAAGAAAGAGAGATGATGAAGACAAGGATGATCAAGATAACACAGCACAACAAAATGATAATCTTCCCAAAGAATGGAAAACTTCAAGAAATCATCCTCTTGACAACATCATCGGTGATATCTCTAAAGGGGTAACAACTAGACACTCTCTTAAAGATTTATGCAATAATATGGCATTGGTTTCATTAATAGAACCTAAAAACTTTAAGGAAGCTATTATAGATTACCATTGGATAGTAGCTATGTAAGAAGAATTAAATCAATTAGAAAGAAATGATGTATGAGAATTAGTAGAAAAACCTTCAGATTATCCAATCATAGGAACTAAGTGGGTATTTAGAAATAAATTGGATGAAAATGGTATAGTAATTTGGAATAAAGCTAGACTTGTAGCAAAAGGATATAACCAAGAAGAAGGTATAGACTATGAAGAAACTTTTGCACCTGTAGCTAGATTAGAAGCCATTAGGATGCTATTAGCATATGCATCTATTATGAATTTCAAACTATATCAAATGGATGTCAAGAGTGCTTTCTTAAATGGTCTAATTCAGGAGGAAGTATATGTGGAACAACCTCCTGGGTTTGAAGACTCACAAAAACTAGACCATGCCTATAGATTAAAGAAGGCACTTTATGGCTTAAAACAAGCACCTAGGGCTTGGTATGAAAGATTAAGTAAATTCCTATTAGAAAAGAATTTTACTAGAGGGAAAGTAGATACCACCTTATTCATAAAAAGGAAGGATAATGATATCTTGTTGGTACAAATTTATGTTGATGATATAATTTTTGGATCTACTAATGAATCTTTGTGCAAGGAGCTTTCTATTGATATGCAAAGTGAGTTTGAGATGTCCATGATGGGTGAGTTAAATTACTTTCTTGGACTACAAATCAAACAAACAAATGATGGGATCTTTGTCAATCAAGCAAAGTATTGCAAAGATCTCATTAAGAGATTTGGAATGGAAAACTCAAAACACTTGGCTACTCCTATGAATACAAGTTGTTATCTTGACAAAGATGAATCCGGTCAACCTGTTGATCCAAAACAATACAGAGGTATGATTGGATCTCTACTTTACTTATCTGCAAGTAGGCCAGATATTATGTTTAGTGTATGCATGTGTGCAAGATTTCAATCAAATCCAAAGTTTTCACATTTAATGGTAGTAAAAAGAATCATGAGATATCTATTAGGAAAATTTAATTTAGGATTATGGTACCCTAAGAATTCTTTATGCAATCTAGTAGGATACGCAGATTCAGATGTTGCTGGATCAAAAACAGATAGGAAAAGTACTAGTGGCACATCTCAATTCAAAGGGTCTGCTTTTGTTTCTTGGAATAGCAAGAAACAAAATAGTGTAGCATTATCCACAGCAGAAGCAGAATATATTTCTGCTAGTAGTTGTTGTGCACAAATTCTGTGGATGAAACAACAACTATCTGATTATGGAATAGTATTAGATCGCATTCCCATAAAATGTGATAACAAAAGTGCCATAAACATATCTAAAAATCCAGTTCTTCACTCTTGAACCAAGCATATAGAAATTAGGCATCATTTTATTAGAGATCATGTTCTAAAAGGTTATGTTGTTTTAGAATTTGTAGATACTAAAAATCAACTTGCAGACATTTTTACAAAACCACTAAGTAAAGATACCTTCTACAACATTCGAAGAGAATTAGGACTACTAGATGTTAGTGACTTATCCAAATAATTTATATTATTATGATATTTGAACAATTTACTATTTCTTTATTTGCTTGGTATGTTTGAACAAATATTAATTATGTTATTTGACTATGTGATTTTTATATATTTGATCTATTCATGGTTTGGTTTATATTTTCCATGAATGTTGTATGGATGCTTATTTGTATTTGTATGCTTTAAACTTGTTACACACTTTGGCTTTTTGTTGATGCCAAAGGGGGAGAGAAATAGGGATTAAATCAAGAACTCACATGAGTAATCAACTTAATTTTAAGAGAAGCATAAATTCAAAAACTAAGGGGGAGAATGGAAATTTATGTGAGTGATCGACTAGGAAAAAGTGTGTGTGTGTGTTTCTTGATTTCAGATGTTGTCATCATCAAAAAGGGGGAGATTGTAGAAGCAAGCTTCATGATGAATCAAGATTGATTCAAAGAAGTTTTGATGATAACAAAGGTGATGACAAAAAGCTCAAAGGTCAAGAACACTTCATGATAACAAAGATGAAGATCTCAAGAATCAAAGAATGAGTTCAAGATTGAATCAAGAACACTTCAAGGTTCAAGAGGAAATTTGATTTCAAAAATCAAGAATCAAGTTCCAAGATTCAAGCTTCCAAGAATCAAGATCAAGATTCAAGACTCAAGATTCAAGAAACAAGAGAAGACTTAATGAAGATAAGTATGAAAAAGTTTTTTTCAACCACTGAGTAGCACATGAATTTTTCTCAAAGCCTTTTTACCAAAGAGTTTTTACTCTTTGGTAATCGATTACCAGATTATTGTAATCAATTACCAGTAGCAGAATGGTTTTCAAAAAGCTTTCAACTAAATTTACAACATTTCAATTGATTTCAAAATGTTGTAATCGATTACAATGTTTTGGTAATCGATTACCAGTGTGCTTGAGCGTTGAAATTCAAATTCAAATGTGAAGAGTCACATCCTTTCACAAAAAAGATTTGTGTAATCGATTACACTGATTTGGTAATCGATTACCAATGATAGTTTCTGAACAAATCAAAAGATGTAACACTTCAAATAGTTTTTGACTTTTTCAAATTGGTTTTAAGTTTTTCTAAAGGTCATAACTCTTCTAATGGTTCTCTTGACCAGACATGAAGAGTCTATAAAAACAATGTTTTGTTTTGCATTTCATACATCTATCTTTTCCAATTCATTCTTTACACAAGCAATTTTTCCACATTCATTTCTGAGTCTCTTTGAACTTTTTCTTCTTCTTCCTTTTGCCAAAAGCTTTCCAAAGTTTTCTAGTTTTCCAAACCTTGAAAACTTGTGCTATTCATTCTTTTCATCCCTTCTTCCTTTGCCAAAAAGAATTTGCCAAGGACTAACCGCCTGAATTCTTTTTGTGTCCATCTTCTCCCTTTTCCAAAAGAACAAAGGACTAACCATCTGAATTCTTTTGTGTCTCCCTTCTCCCTTGTCAAAGAATTCAAAACAACACAGTCTGAGAATTCTTTTGATTCTTCCCTTTCCCATATAAAAAAGATTTCAAAGGGCTAACCGCCTGAGAATTCTTTTGTATCCCCATTGACAAAGTTTCAAAGGTTTAACCGCCTGAGAACTTTGTCTTAACACATTGGAGGTTACATCCTTTATGGTACAAGTAGAGGGTACATCTACTTGGGTTTGATTGAGAACAAGAGAGGGTACATCTCTTGTGGATCAGTTCTAGTGGAGGGTACATCCACTAGGTTGTTCAAAGAGAACAAGGGAGGGTACATCCCTTGTGGATCTTTGCTTGTAAAAGGATTTTTACAAGGTTGGAAAAGAAATCTCAAGGACCGTAGGTCATTTGGGGACTGGATGTAGGCACGGGTTGTTGCCGAACCAGTATAAAAACTCTTGTGTGTTTGTCTCCTTCTTCCCTACTCTTTTAATTTCCGCTGTGCATTTTAATTCCCACTTTTACTTTTGGTTAAGTTTCTGTTCTACTCTTTATTTACTTAACAACATAATAAAAGCCTTAGAAGAGTCAATTTTTAATTAGTAAAGTTTTAGGAATAATTAATTCAACCCCCCCTTCTTAATTATTCTGAGGCCACTTGATCCAACACCCAAAACCTCCCCTAAGTTTCCAAGAACGAAGGCACTCATGGGATTTGTGTTTTTTCAGCCCTAAGTCACCATTGTTTGAATTTTTGGTTCCATTTGGCCTTATTGCTCACTCCATACAAGTTAGTACACCATCCTTTGGTTCTCTAAATTCTATGTATTTGCTCAAATCCATGAAGCAATTTTTCCTTGAATTTGTGCTTGTCTTGTTGAATTGGGGGGTTGTAAGGGATGGCCTTAGGCCTATGGTGCGTTCTAGAGTAATTGAGCATAATTTTGTAAATATTGTTTATGGAACTGACTTGGGCATAGGTGGCTGCCATTGTTGAGTTTAGGGACAACTTGTAGAAACTAGGATAGGTGCCCAAATATGTGCTTAGGCCTAGAGACCCAAGCTTTGTTTTTTTTTAATGAAAGAGAGCATGGAAATGAGAGCACATTGGTAAGGTTTCCCCTTTTAGGCCAGCATTTGATGAAGGCTGCACCTTGATGTTCTTTGCGCCTAGATGATGTGGATATGTTGGTCATAAAGTAGGTAGCAAGAGGCAAATAAAACGTAAGTGTATTGGGTAGGTAGCCAAATACCTTGCCAATTTGCATATGTGTTAATTTAGGTAGCAAAAATACCTTGCCATTTTGTGTGTTAATGTAGGTAGCCAAATACCTTGCCAATTTGCATATGTGTTAATGTAGGTAGCAAAAATACCTTGCCATTTTGTGTGTTAATGTAGGTAGCAAAAATACCTTTCCAATTTATGTGTTAATGTAGGTAGCAAAAATACCTTGCCATTTGTATGTTGATGTAGGTAGCAAAAATACCTTCCCAATTTGTATGTTAATGTAGGTAGCAAAAATACCTCGCCAATTTGTATATTGAGGTAGCCTAACAAATATGTACGTATGTTCGTAAAATGTTTTTCCTCAAGAAGAGTGTGTATAAATATATGTGCATCCTAGAGAAAGACTAGTCTAGCTGAGGAACATCAGCAACGCTTTGAAACCATTAAGGGATGGCCATTCCTCAGAGAAAGACTAGTCTAGCTGAGGGACGATGGGTTTCCTGACTTTCAGGGAGAGATAGCCCTGCAGGCACTGGGCATCGCTTGTGACACCCATGGCTAAATTCGCTCTGGAGATAGTCATGGATTTCTATGCTAATGCCTAACCTACCGAGGAGGGGGTCTAAGATATGCGCTCCTGGGTGAGGGGCCAGTGGATTCCTTTTGATGGAGATGCCCTTAGTCTATTCCCGGGACACCCACTGATCTTGGGAGAAGGCCAGCAATGCGAGTATAGCCAGAGGAGGATTCAGGCCTTTGGCTTTGATGAGGAGGCTATCGCCCAACTGCTATGCATACTGGGGCAAGACTTCACCCAGACCGCCGCAGGTAGATAGATGCAGATCATGCGCACCAGCATGACCACCCTCACACAGGTATGGATGACATTGCTACTTAGCAACATCCTGCCTAGCGACCACAACTCTGACCTCCCCCTGCCGAAGTGTCAGTTGGTTTATGCCACTCTGACATAGGTGAGTGTGCACGTGGCCCAACTCATATCTGACGCTATTTATCAGTTTGCAAGGATTGCACCTACGAGACACCCTATGGACCTGGAGAAGTCCAACAGGGCCCTAAGGTTTCCCGCTTTGATTACAGGCCTTTGTCAGTTCTGCAGAGTGCCCGGCGCCCCCAGCAAGGTCATCCGACCGCCTATTAACAGAGCCTTCTGATCGAGGCCGTACCCGAATCAAATAAACATTAAAATGCAGTAACTAGGAAGTGATCCTAGGTCATTTCCCAACGAGCAATGATAAACCAAATGTTCATAATATACTTGCAGTAACAGTAACAATGGGGGGGGGGGGTTGTTTGTTGTGTGAATTAAAGAACAAGCAAACTGGAATAAGAAATTAATAATAGTAAAAACATGTTGTTTCCTCTGATTCAGAAGCCAATCTCTTGTCCTAGGTTATGAAGAATTCGTCCTTAACAGTTAACCACTTAATCCGACCCTATTTTAATTTACTAAGCGAAAATCAATTTAGGACTGTCAATATGTGATTAAGCAACACATACACCAATTAACCCCTTGTTCATTAAGCACGAATGCAATTTAAGCACAGAGGCAATTAATCGAACACGAAGCATGCACAGATTAACAGAACGCATGTGGGTTAATTGGTGAAGGGAAAACTGCCAGGAAGCTACATTATAAACAGAACCTCGAAGAGAGTTAAGCTTCGTCCTCAGAAGGAAACAACACCAGAAATTTAGCCTTCCATAATTTCAACCAAAAACAGAAAACGCAATTGAAGCTAAAGGCAAAAACGTAAATGAAACTGGAAATAGAAACGAGAATGAAACTAAAGCATAAACGTAAATGAAACTAAAGGCAGAAGAAGAAATAAAAACAAAATTGCAATTAGAAGAAGAGAATGGAAAAGTGCATCACGTGAACAGTAACAATAAGCTGCAAAAAACGTAAAACCCTAAACCCTATGCTCTGAATAATAGCCTAACAGAATAGCCCCTTTACACGAATCCCAATGCTACTATTTATAAGGGTCACTCAGAGTCACTGGGCCCTATTACAATATTCTGGCCCAAAACGAAATAAACAGTGGACAACATAAAATAAAATTGCAATCTCCTAATTAAAAATTAACTAAGGTAAACGTTGCTTTATTTGCCCTCTTTAAGTCCACGACCAAAATCCGGATTAAGCCTAATGCTTCATTAATTCCTGAAATTAGATTGAAAACATCAAATTAGCTTAATGAGCCCAAGTAATAAAACTTCCTAATTAATTTGACAATTAAGACTAATCAGTATTTAAAATGGTGCAAAAAGGGGTTAAGAAATTGGAGAAGATAATGGCACATCACCTTCATCGAGAAATACTGCACCCCAGGCAAGCGCAGGGCCAAGCGTCGCAGCAGCTAGAGGAGGACCAACAACAAGCTGAAGATGCGCCACCCCCGCCACAAGAGGAGGTACCGTCTCTGAGGTCCATCTCCAATCGCCTACAGAGCATAGAACTCCAGATGCACAGGTGTCATACCCTAATTTCGTCCGGGGACCATCTGTTTGGTGGGATGTGACCTTCGCTTGACCACTTTGAGGTACTTGGACACCCATCGTTAGGCAATCCGTCAAGTTCCGCGACTTGTCGGGAGTTGAAAAGAAGTGTTAATGCGCAATCCGTAAAGTTTCGTAACATTCTGGAAGCCAAAGAGGGGACGATTGCATAATCCGTAAGGTTTTGTGACATTACGGAAAGAAAACAAGTATCGTTTGGTAACGTTACGGAAAAAGAATCAGCAAAAAAAGGGGCAGAGGGGGTGTATTTAGTAAACAGGGGTGTGCAAATAGCAATCAAGCCCACTTGGGCCTTCCAGGATGTTCCATCAGAAGGCGGTGCCTTCTGGTGGAAGCAACCCAGCTCGCCTGGGCGAGCTGGGCGGCAACCACCTCCCTCTTTTCCCCTATAAATAGGGGAAGGAGGGCAGAACAAATTCGTTCAACCCTCCTGGTATCTGAGAATCACTTAAAATTAGTGAGAAAAATTGTTTCCGTGAAGAAAATCCAAGCCGAGGCGCTTTCGTAACGCTTCCGAGACGTTGCCATGGGTGATTTCGCAAAGGTTTTCCACCGTTCTTCATCGTTCTTCGTCGTTCTTCGGTCTTCAATCGGTAAGTTCCCGAAATCGAACCTTTCAATTCATTCTATGTACCCTTAGTGGTCTCCACTTGTTTTGCGTGCTTTTATTTTTATTTCATTTGCTTTCCGTACCCCCTTTTGACATGCTTTAGTCATTTATTTAAGTCGCTTTCTCGCCTAATAAAAAAATAAAATAAATTTTCACCGATCATTTGAGTTGTAACATCTTTTAATTTCTGTTAGAATAAAATCCGGTCGATCTTTCATGCTGTAACCACGTTTAAAACCAAAAAGAGGCAAAATAATAATATAATAATCAATAAATATCTTTAAATAAAATAATAAAAAAAAAATCAATCGGACGTTTTTCTTTGGGATTTTCTTTCTTAATCGAATTGACTAATAACCGAAGTGAAACTAAGGCTAAAATCAATTCATAAACCAAGCTTTTGTCATCACCTAAAAAACCATTTTTAAGGTCCAACGCCTTGAAATGGTCCTTTTCGCTTTTATTGGTCAAACGTGGATTTTAAAGACCTAAAACCAACACATAAGCTTTGTCACCTCTTTCAAAAAAACAAGAGATCATTAATGGCCCAACGCCTTAACGTTTCTCTCCTTTCAAAAACAAAGAGATCGTTAATGGTCCAATGTCTTAATGTTTCTCTCCTTTCAAAAACCAAGAGATCGTTAATGGTCCAACGCCTTAACGTTTCTCTCCTTTCAAAATCAAAAGATCATTTAATGGTCCAACACCTTAAATGACCTTTGTTGAAATTAAAATCTATCTTTCAAAAAAAGGATAAAAACAACTTAACCAACGTTCAGTTCTCAAAGAACTACGTAAGTCTGATTTCCTTATCACAATTAAGGAATACGTAGGAGCAAAGGAAACACCCTTGTCGACCACAAAAAGATAAAAAATACAAAAGGCATAAAAAGACATAAAAAACGTAAAGGGAAAATAAAATAAATTGAAGTCATATTTGGACACTTGATTAAAGGCTGTCGTCCCTTGTGACGGACGCGTGGGGTGCTAATACCTTCCCCATGCGTAAATACAACTCCCAAACCTTTCACACTTAAAGTTCGTAGACAACACCTTTTCCGGTTTTTCCGACGTTTTCCTCGAATAAACATTGGTGGCGACTCCGCGCATTTTCCTCCCATGGAAGATGCACCCGTTAGCCCCCGCGTCGCCCTCCCACCGAAGGGTAGGTTGCGACAACAGGTATATGCGTCGCATGACTAGCCAGTAGGTGGCTAATCATAGAGGGCAGAGGCAGCTGAACGAGACGTTCTACCGTTACAACATGCACCAGTAGAACCAGGACCCCAATCCTTTCCCTTGGCCTACTCCGAGCAGTTCGAGGCCACGGTGGCCTAGCCTGGGGATGAGACCGATTTTGAGATGCGGGCGGGGCCTACGAGGACCTCTGGAGGTGGAGACAAAGCCCAGGAGGATGAGGACATGGCTGACATGTTGGACTTCCTCTTGTGAGGAGTCAGAGCTATACGACTGGGTCGCCAAATTTGTGATTTGTTTTCATTTTGACATTATTGCTTTCGGTTATTTTGTTATTTCCATTGTGATTTGACATTATTGTTTTCGGTTATTTTGTTATTTTCATTGTGATTTGACATTATCTGCTTCCAGTTATCATGTCCATTATGATAGAACTGAACATGTCGTTATCGCTTTTAGTTATCTGTTACTCATTGTGAGTATTTTTACCGCTTCTAGCATATTGTCGTACATACTTCGCGATGGTTTGTCTGAAATTCCATAAATAGAGGTCCTGTGTACTTTCGTTCGCACGCCTTTTTGATAAATTATGATCTCGGATACCAACTGTGCCCGGATTGCGAACTGTTTCTAATCTTTTGCTTGAGGAAAATTGATTGAAAGAAATAGCTAAGAAGAAAAAGCGAAAAAAATAGTTATTCAGCTAAATAAAAAGCCAACACACTTTTGAAAAAGAAATAACTGTCAGCTTTTCTTTGGAAAAATTCACGGTCATAACACAAGTGGATTTTGAAAAAAAAAGGTGTGTACACTAGAAGGGTGAATGCTGTGAAAGTTTTCCCGAATGCCTAAATGGACTCGGATCTATGCATAAATTGACAAAAGAGCATCTTTTGGAAACACTGGGTTGATTTTAAATAGGGAAAATGAACCCTAAGCCTTAGTGTTACATGGCCACAAAACTTGATGTTTGAGTGTCCACATAGGTGCATGCATGATCAGTTTTGCATAAATTTCTATATCATCATTGTTATATGCGTGTCATGAATATAATGTGGGGCATTCCCTTATCTTTGAACTGCATGCCAAGCAAATACCCTGACATACGCCATGTCTTGCCTTCAGCAAGCCCTTTTAGCCAAAACTCCAACTCTTCGGCCATAAACCTTGACCCAGGATAGGAATTTTTACCCTTACCCTCGGAAGAAAGAACAGAAAGATCTCCCAAAAAAAGAAGTTTCATTTACTGTTAAGTTGTGAATATGCTTCAAAAAGCAAAAGAAAGAGAGAAAATCCCCGATCAAAGATTGGAGGAAAGCAAAACAAAAAGGGAAAATCCCTGATCAAAGATTGGAGGAAAGCAAGAAAAAGAAAAAAAAATTCTCGATCAAAGATCGGAAGAAAACAAAAGAGAAATATACAGAAAGGTCATTGGACCGGACAATGTCTAAATAATGTACAGAGTTGTCACAAGTAAGAAAGAAAAGAAAAGAAACCATGATTTGAAACACATGAAGCTCCCCTTCTTGGTTACCAACCAAATCTTTGTGCCCGCACCTCTTTCACGCCGCGCTAAACAAAAAACAAACAGAAAAGAAAAAGGCCGAAACACCGAAAGCCAAACTTCCCACCAAACACACCATTCCCAAAAAATTCCTATTGATCCATGATTATGCATGTTATCTTTGATTTGATGGGAAATGATTTGCAAAGTCAAGTCATGACATATCTATGGTTCGGAATTAGGATAAAACACTTACCTGTGTGAGATTTATGCACTTTGAGCAGTTTTCCTCTATTTCAGTTGGACCCAGTGTTTCTTCTAAATGATCATTTAGAAATGCTAATATCCTAAATCTTATTAGTGGTTATGAGAAAATTTTATCAGCATGCTTCCTTTCCCCAATTGACACATTGTTTTTCTTCAAAAATACATGTTGCTCTGATTGGTTTGAAGGTTTGTTTCTTTGCTAAATGAGTTCGCATTTTAGTGAAAGAACACTGAGACTACTTTAGTCTCCATATCGTCATCCAGAGACAATCAAGCCGATGACACGTAGAGACCAACATGGTCATCTGCACCCTTTGTCGAAGACTCAATGTCTATCGACCGAGACTACTTTAGTCTCTATATCGTCATCCAAAGACAATCAAGTCCGATGACACGCAGAGACCAACATGGTCCTTAGCACCCTTTGTTGAAGACTCAATGTCTATAGACCGAGACTACTTTAGTCTCTCCTTCGTCATCCAGAGATGATCAGGTCCGATGACACGCAAAGACTAATATGGTCCTTTGAACCCTTTGTCAAAGACTCAATGTCTATTGACCGAGACTACTTTAGTCTCCCCTTCGTCATCCAGAGACGATCAGGTCCGATGACACACAAAGAGCAATATGGTGATCTGCTCATTTTGTCGAAGGCTCAATGTCTATCGACAGAGACTACTTTAATCTCCTTTTTGCCATCCAGAGACATGCAAGTCCAATGGAACACAGAGACAAATTATGGTCATCCGCCGCCTTTGCTATCTAGAGACAATCAAGTCCGATAGCATGTAGAGAAGAATATGGTCATCTGCCCCCTTTGGTCGAAGACACAATGTCTTTCGACTGAGACTATTACAGTCAACCTAATTCTTGCTTAGGCCGCATTTTTGGGTTTTCAACCTATCGGGTGAGAAATTTTGATTTGCCCCTAGGTTCGCTTGAGGCTCATGCACAGTGCCTCTCATTACCCCAATGTAGTGCTTTGAGGTATTGATTGCGGTCGGTCATTTTTGCAGAGGAAAATGCAAGGGTCATGCATGAACATGAGAATAAAAGGTATGCACTTTGTAGAACAAAAAAAAGCATGTTGAATGTAGATGCATGATGATGCAATGACTCATGCAAAAATGTGATGCTTGAATATGATAAATGACAAATGTAGGAATGATATGTTCATTACGATGTCATGAAGAGATGCATGATGCAATCAAGGAATATGCCATAGCGAGTTTTCTATGTGCCCCTAATTGAGTAATCTAATGGAAAAGATCCAAAAGTCCCCTCCTAGTGACAATTCCCAAGTTTGGTTTCATGTAACCTTACTGGCTTCTAGAGATATCATCCTCTTAGGTAATACATTGTGGTGATAGGGACTATCAGTGACAATGTATCACTAAAAGAGGAAAACTCTAGATGAGGCTTCACTATCATCGAGCAAGTCGGAGACTTAGCATGATCACAGACTCGCCTCCACTTTCTATGTTCCCATGGACCCGGGTATAGGGCCCTTTTTCAACTAACCGTGTGTGTAAAAAGTGTTGGTGTTTCTGTGCATCAAATGAATAAATATTTGTCATACCCTAGTTTTGTCGGGGGACAATTGTTTATCGACATACGACTTTCGTTCGACTACAAAATGGGAGTGCATTTAGCAAAGTGGGGGTGTGTAAATAGACTATTACACCCTAATTTCATTTCGGGACAGTTGTTGATCGCTTCGGAAGGCTAAACACCTATTTCCCTAGAATCTGAAAAGTTTCGGGAGTTTTCAGAAAGAAATCGGCAGAAAAACACAAAAAAGGGTGTATTTAGTAAAATTGGAGTGCAAATAGAAAATTTCAAATCTGGGCCCATCTAGAGGATTCTGGACCTTTTCTTTCTTCCTGGCTAAGCAAACTCCACGTTTTGTTGAAAAATGGTTTCCGGGACTTCCGTAATGCTTCCGTAAAATTTCTGAAAACCTTGGGTAATGATGCAATCCTCCCTAGGAAGGGACCAATCACTAGAGGCATGAGCAAGAGGCTCGAAGAGGATTGGACTAGAGCTGCTGAAGAAGGCCCTAGGGTTCTCATGAACCTCAGGGTAGACTTCTGAGCCCATGGGCCAAGTTTGGGTCCAATTCTCTTTGTACAAGTTAGACTAGGATGTCATTATATTTGATCCTTGTATTTAGGGCTCCATATTGTAGGTAGGGTACCCTAGAAATATAGGATTTTTCAGCCCTTGTATTTTAGGGCACCTACACTAGTTTTTGTATTAGGGGTAGTTTTGTAATTTCACATGCACTAAGTGAATATTTGATGTGTGTGGTTGGAAATAAATTTAATTGAATTGGTAGAAGCCCAATCCAATTAAATTTTAGAGGGGGAGGTGAGCATTTGCTTACTACACCCCATTGCCACATCATATAGTCACACTTTGTGCATGTCCTTCATGCTTTACATGCCTCATGACACCTAAACACACTTAGTGGAGAATCTTGAAATTGATCTTGGATTAGTGGGCTGAAACATAACTAAAATTCACTAATCATAATTAGTGAAATTTTGGCTCCAAAGTTTGGCTCCACAAATTCAATTTCAAATTCAAGTGAAATTTGAATTGAAATTCAAATTTCCTTCCAATTTTTTGTGACACTTAGTGTCATACCCTAATTTCATTCGGGGACTATCCGTTGTTGGGATGCGACCCTCGTTTGACCACTTTGAGGTATTTGGCACCCAACGTTAGGCAATTTGTGAAGTTCCGAGACATGCTGGAAGCCAAAAGAAAAGCGTTGTAGCAGAATCCGTGAAGTTCCGTGACATGCCAAAAATTAAAAGGAAGTGTTAGTGCACAATCCGTAAAGTTCCGTAACGTTCCGGAAGGCAAAAAAGGGATGATTAAGTTATCCGTAAGGTTCCGCAACATTACGGAAAGAAAACAAGTATCGTTACGAAATTCATAAGTTTCCATAACTTTACGGAAAAAGAATCACCAAAAAAAGGGGCAGGGGTGTATTTAGTAAAAATGGGGGTTCAAATAGCAACCAAACCCACTTGGGCCTTGCAAGATGTTCCTCCAGAAGGCGGTTGCTTTTGGATGAAGCAACCTAGCTCTCCTGGGCGAGCTGGGTGGCAAGCATCTCCTTCCTTTTCCTATAAATAGGGGAAAGAGGGAAGAACAAAAATGTTCAACCCTCCTGGTATCTGAGATTCACTTAAAATTAGTGAGAAAAATTGTTTCCATGAAGAAAATCCATGCCGAGGCGCTTCCGTAACGTTTCCGTGCGTGATTTCGTGAAGATTTTCAACCGTTTTTCGACTTTCTTTGTTCGTTCTTCGTCGTTCTTCGGTCTTCAACCGGTAAGTTCCCAAAATCAAACTTTTCAATTCATTATATGTACCCTTAGTGGTCCTCGTTTGTTTTCACGTGCTTTTATTTTCATTTCATTTACTTTTTGTACCCCTTTTGACGTGCTTTAGTCATTTACTTAAGTCATTTTCTCGCCTAATCAAAAAATAAAATAAATTTCCACCGATTATTTGATTTGTAATATCCGTTAATTTCTGTTAAAATGAAATCCGACCGTTCAGTCATGCCGTAACCACGTTGGAAACCAAAAAGAGGGAAAATAATAATATAATAATCAAAAAATATTTTTTAGTAAAATAAACCAAAAAAATCAATCAGACGTTTCTCTTTGGGATTTCTCTTTCTTAATTGAATTGACTAATAACTAAAGTGAAACTAAGGCTAAAATCAACTTGAAAAGTCAAGCTCGTCCACAAAAAAAATCACTAAAAAGGATTTTAAGGTTCGATACCTCAGTTTTTCTCACCAAGTAAAAATGGGTCATTTTAAGGTCCAACGCCTTAAAAGGACCCCCTTCCAAGTAAAAAGAATCGCTTGATTTCTCCTTTAAAAAGAACTACGTAGGTCTGATTTTCTCATCACAATTGAGGAATACGTAGGAGCAAAGGGAAACGCCTTTGTCGACCACAAAAAGATAAAAACATAAAAAGGCATAAAAAGACATAAGAACGTAAAAAGGGAAAAGAATATAAATTGAAGTCATATTTGCATATTTGATTAAAGGCTGCCGTCTCTTGTGATGGACGCGTGGGGTGATAATACCTTCCCCGTGCGTAAATACAACTCCCGAACCTTCCACTTAAAATTCGTAGACCACATCTTTTCCGATTTTTCCGACGTTTTCCTCAAATAAACATTGGTGGCGACTCCGTGCGTATTCCTTTCTTGGGACACGCACCCGCGAGTCACGCGTCGCCCTCCCACCGAAGGGTAGGTTGTGACAGTTGGCGATCCACTGGGGACGATTTTTTGAGAGTTAGGCCATTTAATCTTGTGCAATGTTTTATCATGACATCCTCCTTTGTTGGTTTCCCTTTATTTTTCTTATGTTCTTGTGTATATAACTCTTTGATGCTTTTAGTGTGTTTTAAAATATATGCATGAGGTAAATATTTATTCATTTGATGCACACAAACACCAACATTATTTGCACACACGGTGATTTGAAAAAGGGCCCTATACCCGGGTTCGTGGGAACATAAGGAGTGGAGGTGAATCTGTGATCATGCTAGGTCTCTGATTTGCTTGATTACAGTGAACCCTCGTCTAGAGTTTTTCTCTTTGATAACATATTGTTGCTAGTAGTCCCTACTGCTGCAATATGTTCTTCAAAGGGGATGATACCTCTAGAGACCATCAAGAGAGATATGACCACCTTGGGGATTATCACTAAAAACCCTTTTTAGCTCTCTCCCATATAGGTCCCTTGAATAGGGGAACGAAGCGGACATGCTGCGTGCCATTTTTTCACACTGCCATGCAGAAGTGTCATGTACCCTTTTGCTTATATTTTGTGAATATTGTCATACTGTACATTCCCGTGTTGCGCCTTTCGCATATGCATCACGCACGGATTCTGTTGTGATCCCCTCTCGTTGTCAAACCAACGGAGGGTCCATGCCACCTTCTTAAATACATACGTCAAGCACTTTGCTACCCCAAGAAGTTGTATCTAAGAAGGAGAGAATTTCTCGGGCTCCCGTATTCATAAATTTCTTCTGTGTTATATGCATTTGTTCATGCATTCATCCATTCCACCCATGATAGATGTCAGAGTTTTAATTCGCACCGATTTTTGTTCAATTTAGTAAAACATGGGATCAAGTCAAATTCCTTCACTTAAAAAGAGGTTCTATCAAGTCAAGGTCAAGAGCCTAGGGATCACTAGTCTAAGAGAGTTAGGGCAGTTGATGGGTCAGCTCCAGCGGCAAGCTTTTCGCAAAGCTTATGGTAAAATTTGGGACCTAGCCATGGTAGAAGTCTCCACAGAGGCCATTGCCTCCCTCGCCCAGTATTATGATCAGCCGTTGAGGTGTTTTACCTTTGGGGACTTCCAGCTATCACCCATGGTGGAAGAATTTGAAGAGATCCTAGGATGTCCTCTAGGGGGAAGGAAACCATACCTCTTCTCAGGGTTCTACCCCTCATTAGCCAGAATTTCTAAAATAGTCCAAATCTCGGCGCAGGAATTAGACCGCCAAAAGCAAGTCGAAAATGGGGTGGTTGGAATACCGAGAAAATGTTTGGAGGCAAAAGCAAGAATCTTGGCAGGTAAAGGCGAATGGGCCCTGTTCATAGACATTCGCGCACTGTTGATCTTTGGAGGAGTCCTCTTTCCAAATGTGGATGGGTTGGTGGACCTAGCAGCGAGTGACGCTTTTCTTGCCTATCATGACCACAAGGAAAGCCCGGTTGTTGCTATGCTAGCCGACCTCTATGACACCTTTGACCGTAGATGTGAGAAGAGCAGTACGAGGATTGTCTTCTGTACTCCCACTCTTTATGTATGGTTGGTTTCACACCTTTTTCGCCAAGAGGTGAGGCATGCCTGCCCGTTCGAAAGCCACTGTTCATGCACAAAGAAAGGAAGGGCAAATTGGGACCAACTCTTAGCAAACAGAGAAGGAGCATCTGTCAACTGGTTCCCTCGATGGAAAGAAGGAAGAACCGGAGTTCTTATCTCGTGCGGAGGATTTCCAAATGTTCTCTTGATGGGGACAAGGGGTTGCATCAATTACAATCTCGTTCTTGCGATAAGGCAACTTGGCTACCCGATGAGAGGGGCACCACTAGAGGAAGAGCTCGCACCTGTCATTTCACGAGGGTTCAGTGAGACCAACGTGGAGACGCTTCGGAAGGTCCACAAAGCATGGGAAGTGGTACAAAAGAAGGACAAAGAGCTCAGAGGCAGTAACAATGGGCCCATTGGTGGCTACTGTGAGTGGTTGAAAGCCCACGTGCAAGGTTTGGATTGGCTCCCAAGTCTAAGAACTGCTAAAAGGGAGGAAGTTGAGGCACCGGAGGAAGACGAAGAGGTGCAGGCTCTTAGGACAGAACTCGAGCAAGCTCAAACAATCAAAGAAAGGTTCAAATCAGTGGCTCTTAGGATCCGAAAGGAGAATGCCGAACTGAGGGATGTAAATGTAGCTACCACCAAGGTCTTGGAACAAGAGACCAAGAGGGATCGTAGGGAAGAGCACGGCTGGAACAAGTTCCGAGGGGCTCTATGGGGTAGTGACAACGAGCTTAAACTCCAGAGGGAGGAAAGGGACCAATCGCGGGTAGACAGTTTGATCTTGAAGGATGAGTTGAAGGCTTGCTCGAGGTCCAAGAGAAGTTTGTCTCAGCGTTTATGCAAGACAGAGACCAACATGTTAGCCATCATCAGCAAGTACCAAGAGGAACTAAGTCTAGCCATGGGCCACAAGCATAGGGTGGCGGACGAGTATGCCCAAGTGTACGCGGAAAAGGAGGCTAGAGGAAGGGTGATCGACTCGTTACACCAAGAGGCAACCATGTGGATGGACCGATTTGCTCTTGCCTTGAGCGGGAGTCAAGAACTTCCCTGATTGCTAGCCAAGGCCAAAGTAATGGCGGACACCTACTCTGCCCCCGAGGAGACCCACGGACTTCTCGGCTATTGTCAGCATATGATAGATTTAATGGCCCATATAATTAGAAACCACTAGGAAGATTGTATGGTCGCTCAGATCTTGACTAGATATAACTTTCTGAATAAAATGAGTTGATCCCATATTTCTACTCCAAAGTTAGTGCGAATCAAATCACTTCTGCATTTTATCTCTAGCATACATTCATTATTCTTTACCTACTCCTCACGTTTGGGTTTTTTTAGGAAAAACACCATAACTAAACACGCCACAAGGCATCCCTATCGCACCAAATCCAAATCTAGAACAAATGGCTTCTATGATGGAGGCCATGCTAGGAATGAGGCAACTCATGGAGAAAAACGTGGCCACCACTGCCGCTGTCAGTTCGGCTGCTGAAGTAGATCCAACTCTCCTAGCTACCGCGCATCATCCTCCCCCAAACACAGTAGGACGAGAGAAGAGTACACAGGGGCACAACATCAACCCTCGTTTGGGATACAATCGGGTGGCTTACCCTTATGGATTGTCGCCTAATTACACGCCGCCAGTCATGCACGATGACGTGGGTCATGTCTCTTCCCCCATCCTTGAAAGGGAGCCTCCTCAACAGCCCCACGAGGCCCATGAAGATCATCAAGAGCATGCCCAAGGGGATGTTGATTTCTATCCCCCGATCCCCGTCGAGGGGCCGACACCCAACACATTGCCTCAGCACAACCTCACAGCACAACCAGTATTCTTGTCCACGGAAGGACCACCCCCGGCGGCTGAAGAAAGAAGGAAACTCGATCTCCTCAAGGAGAGATTGAGGGCTGTTGAAGGCTTTGGTGACTATCCATTCGCGGACATGACAAATCTTTGCTTGGTACCGGATGTTGCTATCCCCCCAAAATTCAAGGTGCTAGACTTCGACAAGTATAAAGGGACGACTTGTCCCAAGAACCATCTCAAGATATATTGTCGCAAGATGGGCACACACTCTAGGGATGAGAAGCTATTAATACACTTTTTCCAAGATAGCTTGGCCGGAGCTGCGGTTGTTTGGTACACTAATCTGGAAGCTTCCCGCATCCGTACTTGGAAGGACCTGATTGCTGCTTTCCTAAGGCAATATAAGTATAATTCCGATATGGCTCCCGATCGCACTCAGCTACAGAATATGTTCAAGAAGGAAGGTGAGACCTTTAAAGAATACGCACAGCGGTGGAGAGACCTGGCAGCACATGTGGCCCCTCCCATGGTTGAAAGGGAGATGATCACCTTGATGGTAGACACCTTGCCAGTGTTTTACTATGAGAAGTTGGTAGGTTACATGCCGTCTAGCTTCGCGGACCTAGTATTCACCGGGGAAAGAATTGAAGTAGGGTTGAAAAGAGGGAAGTTCGATTACGTTTCCTCCACAAGTGCCAACGCTAAAAGAATCGGAGCAACTGGGGCAAAAAGGAAGGAGGGAGATGCCCACGCCGTCACTTCGGCGCCCGCATGGGTTAAACCCCCGTAGACATCTCATGGTACACATCAGTACGCGCAACATCAACCAAGCTTCTCAGCTTGCACCGGGAACTCCTCCAGTTCAACACCCGTACAGCCTAGGGCGCTCGCCCCCATCCAGAGGGAGGCCCCCCAAGCTTCGGCTCCAACCACGATTCACCCGGCCGACAATGCCCACTTTAGCGCCAGTTCCAACGCAATGAGGAACTATCCCCCGAGGCTAATTCCAGAATTCACCCTACTCCCAATGACGTATGAGGACCTCTTGCCATCCCTCATCGCCAACCAACTGGCCGTAATAACTCCGTGGAAGATCTTCCAACCCCCTTTCCCAAAGTGGTATGATCCTAACGCAACTTGCGCGTACCATGGGAAAACCCCGGGCCATTCCATCGAAAAATGCCTGGCCCTTAAATACAAGGTCCAACATTTGATAGACTCCGGATGGCTAACATTTCAAGAGGATTAGCCCAATGTGAAAACTAACCCACTCGCCAATCATGGAGGGGGAGCGTGTGACATCCTGGAAATTTCTACCCGGAATTTTTGGAAACGATGTATTTTGAATGATTATATATATATAAGTATTATTCAGTGTATATGCATATATGTTCTTGATAGAAGTAGGAATAGTGGGGGCAAGATATGCGGGTTAGGCTAATTAAGGAAGAGAAATCCATAACTGGAAGACTATAAGTAAATTCTCAATTAATTAGTCTAAAAATCATCGTTTTGCGTGCGACTTAAAATTTAACGAAACCAACCTCTGAACCACGGTCGGGGTCTTATTCTGAGCGTTTTGATATATATATTGATTACTTTCGAAAACTGGCCCCGACGGACGCAGAGAAACGCGAGGAATTGGAACCAGAGAAACGGCACGTAAACTGAGGCAGGATTTTAGCATTTCAAAGGTCAGATTTTTCTCACTTTTTGTGGCTGAGTATGGGTCACAATCAAAAGAGAAAGTGGGCCCCTTTTGCTCCACTCAAACGGAGACATGTGGCATAGCTTAAATAAAATAATAGGAAAAGAGAAAATTTTTTTTTAAAACCAAAAAGCAACTCTCTCTCTCCTCACTCAGCCCCACATTTTCAAAAGCTCTCTCTCCCTCTCCCTCATGTTGCTTTTCTTTCTCCCTCATTCTCCATTGAAGCTCCAAACAAAGCTTCAACCTTTGGTGCCCATTTCTGCTCCAAATCGCGAAAGGAGGGCATTTTCAGAGTCGTGAAGCGCGTCTCTACGTGTGGGACTTCAAAATTTCAGGTTTGGGTGGACTTCTTTCTCCATTGATTTTCGTGGGTATGGGGTTTTGGGAGATATGATGGGTAGTCTTGCTAGGTTTCTGCTTTATGATGATTATTTGTGAAGAAATTTGTGGAAAGCATGTTGAACTTGCCATGTTTGGATGAGTTAAACATACCCATTCTGTTTTAGGGTTTTTATGATGATGCTTGTGATGTTTATGTGCTGAAATTGCTTATGGAAAACTGTTAGAGATGAAGGGTAGAGTTAACCTAGGGTTAGAAAGTGAGAATCTGGTGTTATGAGTGGAAAAAGAGTGAGGCTTTGAGAGTAGGGAGGGTTAAATCTGGATTCTGTGGTAAATGGAGATTAAAGTGAGTTAATCCTAGCTTGAAATGTCATTTAGGACTTATGAAAAAGTTTGGACTGTGCTAGAGAGAAAAACAAATGACCAAAGTGAACCAAGAGCCATTTTTAGGGTAAATTTGGGTGTTGAGGCGTCAAATTTTGATTTGGTGAAATTTTAGGCATAAATCCAGTTTGAAAAAGTTTAAATTGATGTTATAGACTTGTGTGAGGTGAGAGTTTGCTTCAAATTTACCTCATTCTCAATTTCACTTCTCAAACCTAGAAAATCCATTAAATTGAGGGGTTTTGGACACCTAGATTTTGTGTTGCTGTGTTTTGAAGCTTGACTTTGGTTTAGACATGATTGATACATGATTTGGGACTTGTAGGATTTGATTTGGGCAAGATTGGATGAGGGGAAGTGTGGTTTTCGAAATCTGCACTTATGCAGAATTTTGCTGTCAAATAGGTACAACAGAATTTTGGCTTTGTGCAGAAAAATGCTATGCATTTGCTGGTTGTTGAAAGAGTAGTGCAGAATGAGTTCTGGATGTTTCATAGTAGATCCCAACGGTCAAAATGTGGGTTTATGTACTAGAGACTTCCAGTAAAATTTTCGAGTCGATCCAACGGTTAACGAATTGGAACGAAGGAAATGTTACTGGGGTCTTTAAGTGAGAAAAGCTGTGATTTTGGTTGGTGTTTTGGGCAGAGTTTTCTGCGTTTGCCCTGTTTTCTTGGTTGTGATAGTTTGTGCTGTTTGAATTTTGAATTACTTGGATGTTGGGGAAGCTTCAGAGGATTGATGGGGACCCGGTGTTGAGAGAAACGAGGATATGGGCTACGTGGGAGTACGTGAGCTCAGTTGGAGGTGGGCAACAGGGGATGGTGGGTTTATGCGCGATTTGTGGATGTTGAAAACTTGTTGTGCACCATCGCCCGACCGCCACCTAGTACCACATGTGATGGGTACCCCATAATCCTACAAGCTTGAGATGAGGAAGTGTAGAAGGGCGAAACTTCCTGCTTTTATTTGTTGACCACAGAGTGGTACCTGGAGATATGTTGCGGGGGTCAGGAGACCTTGGGGACGTCAGGTGGGGTGCTATTGCCCAAAACCAAGCTTGACCAATCCCGACCCAACCCGGACATAGTCAGTCAGTGAGAACCTGTGATGTACCTAAACAGGCGAGCTCCTGACAGTCAACAGATAAAAGGAACAAAGACCACAAAGCAAGGAGGCTTGTGTGGTGGCTGGCCAGCTGTGAATCTTGTGTGATATATGGGTTGTGGCCTCTGGTAATCGATTACCAAGAGTAGGTAATCGATTACAAGGCTTAAAAATGAAGACAGGAGGCTAAGATGGTCTCTGGTAATCGATTACCACGGGGTGTAATCGATTACCAGGCTTGAAAATGAGGTCAAGAAGCTATGAGGGCTTTTGGTAATCGATTACCAAGGGGGTGTAATCGATTACCAGGCTTAGAAATGAAGGCAGCAGGTTGTGGAGGCCTCTGGTAATCGATTACCAGTCTGTGTAATCGATTACACAGAGGAATGGGTCACTGGTAATCGATTACCAGGTATGTGTAATCGATTACACAGTGCCTTTTTCAGGTTTTCATGTCCTGAAGCTGTGTGATTCGAGTTTGGCCTCTGGTAATCGATTACTAAGGCTGTGTAATCGATTACCAGGGATGAAAAGCCTAAAGATACCCCTTTTACTTGCATGTAGTGGTTATGAGACGAATTGTGTGCGGCGCAGTTAGATTTTCGTGAAAGAGTCTACCCTTTTCTTTTCTTTCTTGTAGATCGTGATGGCGGCGCAGCTAATCCATGATCGAGTAAAGATGGAGTGCCTAGAGGGAGCTTGGGAGACCCTCAAAGGCAACACGAGGTGCCGATTTCGGGCACGATTCGATTTACGGCTACTTCATTGGTTCATCCAGATGAACCCGTGCGCATGCTTCAGCGTACTGTGGAGTGGATACTACCCACGCCTACACCATACCGTCTAGTGGAGCCAGTCCAAGTGATTGAGGTAACGTCGTCCGAGGAAGACCCTGAGGAGGATCTTGAGGAGCTACCTCTCGAGCCTGCTGGGGATGCTCTTGACTTTCTAGAGGGTGATGAGGACCCACTCCCTGAGGTGGATTCTCCCGAGGAAGTCATGTCGGTATCTGAGGCAGACTCTACGGAGGATAGTGGCCCGAGAGAGATGGCGACCAGTGGAGGCTCTTCATCATAGTGGACAGCCCTTCGGACTAGTTTTATATACTTTTGAGGGTGGGTGTATCTAGGTCTGACTGTTAGGTTTACTCTTTTGTTTTTGTATGGGTAGACCTATTGTATAGGAATTTCATGATTGTATACATGTGGCTGAAGCCACCACTGTGGACACCTTTGCTCTGGATGACACTATGTATTTTGTAAAACTCCCATATTTTGGACAGCTATTAAATGATGAATGTACTTATGTTTAACCTTGTTATTTGAAAAGAAGGCATTAGCAAACTTTATTTGCAAAAGGGTTTATTGACCGTATTTTATTCTTTTATTTTCATGTGACGACCTAAAGTAATGGCTGGTATACTCTTCCTTTTGAAAAAACAAATATTTAGAGGTTATGAGTGGTAAGAAAGAAATGACTCTGAATAGAGTTGTGAGCTGGCCATTCAGGACTCTATAGTGATGATTTTCCTTCTGAACTTAATTATTGTGAAAAGAGAAAGAAATGAAAAAGAAAAAGAAAAAAAAATCACCATGGTTTTTATTATTTAAATCATTACTATTAAACCAGTCATTATTTTGGGGACGCCACAGGGCAGTTAATGCCATTGAGTCAGATAGGCCGCACAGGTCTAAGCCTTTAAGGGACGTAGCGACCCCTAGGGGGTTTATCTATGAGGCCCTACAAAAGGGGGGTGTCATTCCCCACGGTGGGCATGAAGAGGATTCTTTTCTGTTGCATCCCGGCGAGCTACATAACATGGAAACATGTTTGGCAGTGGAGGACCTTTTGCAAAGGATGATAGATCAAGGTCGACTGGAAGTCGGCAATGAGGGAAGGGAAGAGCAGCATATATGTATGCAGTCCGCAGATGAGAGAAGTTTCGGAAGACCTAAACCTTTGGTGATATACTTCACCAAGGGCGCAGCTTCACAAAAGCCCCGATACCCCGCGGCAGCTAAACCTGTCCCTTTCCCATACCAAAACAGCCACGCAGTCCCATGGAGGTACACACCTCCGAACAAAGGGGAAGAAGAAGCCACCAACATCAGTTCGTTGTCAGCCAAGGTAACCAATATCACGGGGCTGAGCAGTATGGCCCGTAGTGGTCGCATGTTTGCCCCCCCCGACCTACCAATTCAACCTACAAACGTTAAGGGGAAGGCAAAGGTAGTGGAAGAAAAAGATGATAAAATGCCCCTCACTCCTAATGAGGATATTCCGGTGAAGGGTCTTCCGGAGAAAAAGGATGGTTATGGTAAGAAGGAGGTGTTGCTAGAGGAAGCCAGCGAGTTTCTCCGCATAATTCAGCAAAGCGAGTTCAAGGTTATTGAGCAGCTCAACAAAACCCCCGCCAGGGTCTCGCTGTTGGAATTACTCATGAGCTCGGAGCCTCATCGGGCTTTGCTAATAAAGGTTTTGAAGGAAGCCCATGTGGCTCAAGATATCTCTGTAGGGGCTTTGGAGGACTCGTCAATAATATCACCGCCAATAATTATCTAGCCTTCGCCGAAGAAGAAATCCCTGCCAAGGGGAGAGGACATAACAGGGTTTTGCATGTATCAGTCACGTTCATGGACCACGTCATAGCCAAGGTGCTTATCGATAACGGTTCCAGTTTAAACGTAATGCCCAAAAGCACTTTGGAGATGTTACCGTTTAATGCTTCCCATCTAAAGCCATGTTCCATGGTAGTCCGTGCCTTCGACGGTACCCGCCGAGAGGTGAGGGGAGAGATCGACCTCCCTGTACAGATAGGCCCACATACCTGTTAGGTTACCTTTCAAATAATGAACATTAACCCCGCTTACAGCTGCCTGTTGGGGCTCCCATGGATCCATTCAGTAGGAGTTGTTCCCTCTACGCTCCACCAAAAATTGAAATTCGTGGTAGAGGGGCATTTGGTTATCGTATCGGGCGAGGAAGACATCTTGGTGAGTTGCCCGTCCTCTATGCCATATGTGGAAGCCGCAGAGGAGTCATTAGAAACGACCTTCTAGTCTTTTGAGGTGGTTAGCATTGCCTCTGTAGATTCCTTCTCTGGGCAACCTTGCCTGTCCGATGCGGTAGTAATGATGGCCCGAGTGATGTTGGGGAATGGTTACGAGCCCGAAATGGGTTTAGGCAAGGACAACGGCGGCATAACCAGCCTGATAAGCGCTAAAGTAATGATAGGCCTAGGAACCCAAGCTTTTAATTTCAATACAAGGAAGCATGACTTACGCCTAGGAATCTAAGTTTTGGTTTTGAATGTAAAAAGGCATGAATATTAGGACATGTTTGAGAGGTTTTTATTAGAATTTAAATTTGGCTGCCCCATGAGGAATACCTTGCACCTAGGTAGCATGGAAAATACCTTTCAACGGTATGTATATATGTGAATATATATAGCATGGAAATGCCTTGCAAAGTGTGTGAATATATGGCATAAAAATACCTTGCAAAGTGTGAATGTATAGCAAATAATGAATTTCAAAAATCGGTATATGTAGGATAGGTAGCGTAAAAATGCCTTTCAAAATATGTATATTTGTGGATAGGTAGCATAAGGAGCCTTTCAAAAAATGTACCCATGTCAAAAATGGCACGAGAATGCTTCCGAAATGAATATATGATGTGGAATTGCCTTTCAAGTGTAGATAGATGACATGAAAGTTCCTTCTCAAATAAATGCAAGTGTGTGCATGACATGAGTTTGGCTTTCCAATGTGCATATATAAACAAATATGAAACAACAAAAATGTATATGTTAATACTCCAAATGTGCGTAGGTAGTTTGTGGTAGCAAAATACTTAGGATATGAACATGTGTAATTTTGACACAATACCTTGAGCATGCGTATATGTATTCTTTTCAAGAAAAAAAAATATATATGTGTGGTAACTAGAATGTTTTGAATATCCTTATATGTTGATATAAATAGTAGGATATTTTACGCATATGCACGTTCATAAATGTTTTACATTAAGGAAATGTGTGCACAAGTGTGTTCTAAATCAGAAAGATTAGCATGCCGTTTTTTCTTTAAAATAAGTGTTTTCTTGTAAACTAACTTACCAAATGTTTGTCCCCGCGGCTGAAGGGACCAGTGCCACCCCCGAGTTTGATAGCCACCGTTTCAGGAGCGCTGAGCACCAACAACGTTTCGAGGCCATCAAAAGATGGTCGTTTCATCGAGAGAGACGCGTCCAGCTCAAGGACGATGAGTACACCGACTTTCAGGAAGAGATAGCTCGCCGGTGTTGGACGTCACTGGTCACCCCCATGGCTAAGTTTGACCCAGAGATAGTCCTGGAATTTTATGCCAATGCTTGGCCCACATAAGAGGGAGTGCGGGACATGCGATCATGGGTGAGGGGTCAGTGGATTCCCTTTGATGTAGATGCCCTCAGCCAGTTCCTAGGTGACATGCTGGTGTTAGAGGAAGGCCAGGAGTGCGAGTTTAGTTAGAGAAGGAACCGGGCCGATGGATTTGACGAAGAGGCCATTGCCCAACTGTTATGCCTACCGGGTCAGGATTTTGCCCGGACCGCTGCCAGGAGGCGGGTGCGGATCATGCGCACCAGCATGACCCCACCTTGACCCAGATGTGGATGACGTTGCTGCTCAGCAATGCCCTGCCCAGTGATCATAACTCCGACCTTCCGCTGCCAAAGTGTCATCTGGTGTATGCCATCCTGACACGGATTAGCGTCCATGTGGCTCAGTTGATTGCTGACGCTATTTATTTATTTGCAGGTATGCCACCCACCAGGAACCCTCTAGACCCGGATAAGTCTAACAGGGCCCTGGGGTTTCCAGCATTGATCACGGGCCTCTGCCGGTCATTCGGAAGGCAAAAAAGGGATGATTACGTAATCCGTAAGGTTTTGCAACATTACGGAAAGAAAACAAGTATCGTTACGAAATTCGTAAGTTTCCGTAATTTTACGGAAAAATAATCACCAAAAAAAGGGCAGTGGGTGTATTTAGTAAAAATGGAGGTTCAAATAGCAACCAGGCCCACTTGGGCCTTCCAGGATGTTCCTGTAGAAGGCGGTTGCTTCTAGAGGAAGCAACCTAGCTCGCCTAGGCGAGCTGGGTGGCAAGCATTTCCTTCTTTTTCCTATAAATAGGGGAAGGAGGGAAGAACAAAAATGTTCAACCCTCCTGGTATTTGAGATTCACTTAAAATTAGTGAAAAAAATTGTTTCCGTGAAGAAAATCCAAGCCGAGGCGCTTTCGTAACGTTTCCGTGGGTGATTTCGCGAAGATTTTCAACCGTTCTTCGACGTTCTTCGTTTGTTCTTCGTCGTTCTTCAGTCTTCAACTGGTAAGTTCCTGAAATCGAACTTTTCAATTCATTCTATGTACCCTTAGTGGTCCTCGTTTGTTTTCACGTGCTTTTATTTTCATTTCATTTACTTTCCGTACCCCCTTTTGACGTGCTTTAGTCATTTACTTAAGTCATTTTCTCACTTAATAAAAAAAATAAAAAAATTCCACCGATCATTTGATTTGTAATATTCGTTAATTTCTGTTAAAATGAAATCCGACCGTTCGGTCATGTCGTAAGCACGTTGGAAACCAAAAAGAGGTAAAATAATAATATAATAATCAAAAAATATCTTTTAGTAAAATAAACCAGAAAAATCAATCGGACGTTTCTCTTTGGGATTTCTCTTTCTTAATTGAATTGACTAATAACTAAAGTGAAACTAAGGCTAAAATCAACTCGCAATGTCAAGCTTGTCCGCAAAAAAATCAGTAAAAAGGATTTTAAGGTTCGATACCTCAGTTTTTCTCACCAAGTAAAAATGGGTCATTTTAAGGTCCAACGCCTTAAAAGGACCCCCTTCCAAGTAAAAAAAATCGCTTGATTTCGCATTTAAAAAGAACTACGTAGGTCTGATTTTTTCATCACAATTGAGGAATACGTAGGAGCAAAGGGAAACGCCCTTATCGACCACAAAAATATAAGAACGTAAAAAGGGAAAAGAATATAAATTGAAGTCATATTTGCACATTTGATTAAAGGCTGCCGTCTCTTACGACAGACGCGTGGGGTGCTAATACCTTCCCCGTTCGTAAATACAACTCCCGAACCTTTCACTTAAAATTCATAGACCACGTCTTTTCCGGTTTTTCCGATGTTTTCCTCAAATAAACGTTGGTGGCGACTCCGTGCATATTCCTTTCTTGGGACACGCACCCGCGAGTCACGCGTCGCCCTCCCGCCGAAGGGTAGGTTGCGACACTTAGGCTATAAATAGAGGTCATGTGTGTGCATTTTTTTCATCTTTGATCATTTGAATATTAACTTCAGATTTCAGAGCTCTTTTAGAGCACAAAATTTCGTGCTCTTCTCTCCCTCTCCTTTCATTCATCTCCTTCTTCCTCCAAGCTCTTATCCATGGCCTCCTATGGTGGTGAGCTTCTTCTAGACTCATATTCTCCTTGAAGTGGCATCTCCTCTCTCTCTTCCTTCTCCATTGCGCTGCCATTTATCATCCAAGAAGCAAAGGAATCCATTGATGAAGAAGATCCTAGGCCTACAAGCTCCAATGGAGCTTACATCAGGTAAGCACATTTCACTTAATATTGGTGAAAAGAAAGAGGAAAAAGAGGAAAATCAAGTCCTATATTCTTCCGTAAGGCTTCCGTAAATTACGAAAAAAGGGGGTGAACTTATCAAGATGGGGGTGCAAATAGCAATTTTCAAATTTTGAATTTAGGCCTTCCATAACATTTTGGAAGCTGGGTTGCTTAAGGAGGAAGCAGCCGAGCTTGCTTGGGCAAGCTAGGCGGCAACCTCCCCCCCCCCCCCCCCCCACTTTTCCTATAAATAAGTGAAGGGGGTCTGTTCCAAAAGGGTCCCTAACCCCCTTGCCTATGCATTTCAGTTGTTCTGGGTGAAAAATGTGTTTTTCGTGAAGAAGTCCAAGCTGAGGTGCTTCCGTAACGTTTCCGAGGCATTTCCGTGAGCAATTTCGTGAAGATTTTCCGCCGTTCTTCGTTCTTCAACCGGTAAGTTTTCAAATCTGAGACTTTCAATTCATTTCTTGTTTTGTTGGCTTTCATCTTTATTTTGTTCACTTTCGGTTTTCTTTTCTTCCGTTTTTAACGAGCTTTGACCGATCGTTTAAGCCGTTATCTCGCCTAATAAATGATAAAATGAATTTCAATCGATCATTTGTGTTGTATATCTCGTTTAATCACTATTAAAGCAAAATCTAACCGATTGTTCACAGTGTAACCTCGGTTAAACCAAAAAAGGCAAAATAATAATAAAATAAATCAAAATATCTTGGAAAAAAATAATAATAAAACACTCAAAAAAATCAATCGGACATTTTTCTTTGAAAGTTTCCTTGAATGAATTGACTAATAACCAAAGTGAAACTAAAGCTAAAACCAATGCCTTAAATGGTCCTCTTTGCTTTTATCGGTTAACATGGACCTTTCAAAAGCATAAAATCAACATGTAACTTTACCGTTTTTGCAAGAACTATGTAGGTCTGATTTCCTCATTGCAATTGAGGATATGTAGGAGCAAAAGCCCCGCTTTTGTCGACCACCCCAAGAGATGGTTAATGATCCAACGCCTTAACATTTCTCTCCTTTCAAAAACAAGAGATCGTTAATGGTCCAACGCCTTAACATTTCTCTCCTTTCAAAATCAAAAGATCGTTTAATGGTCCAACACCTTAAATGACCTTTGTTCAATTAAAATCTATCTTGGGAAAAAAGATAAACCAACATTTAGTTCGGAAAGAACTACGTAGGTCTGATTTCCACATCGCAATTGAGGATACGTAGGAGCGAGGGAAACACCCTTGTCGACCGCAAAAAGATAAAAAATACAAAAGGCCCATAAAAAACATAAAAATATAAAAAAGGAAAATAAAAAAAATTGAAGACATGATATTGCACATTTGATTAAAGGCTGTCATCCCTTGTGACGGACGCGTAGGGTGCTAATACCTCCCCCGTGCATAAAAACAACTCCCGAACCGTTCACAATTAAAGTTCGTAGACCACACCTTTCCGGTTTTTTCCGACGTTTACCTTGAATAAACATTGGTGGCAACTCCGTGCGCCTTCCTCCCTTGTAAGGCACACCCGTGAGCCCTCACGTCACCCTTCCGCCAAAGTGTAGGTTGCAACAATTGGTGACTCCACTAGCGACTGTTTTAAGAGAGTTAGGCCATTTTGATCTATGTGCATTCCTTACCATGACTTCTCTTTTGTTTGTTTCCCTTTATTTCTCTTACGTTCTTGTATATAAATCTTTGATGCTTTTAGTGTGCTTTTTAATGTATGCATGAGATAGATATTTATTCATTTGATGCACACGAACACCAACATCTTTTTGCACACACGGTGAGTTGAAAAGGGGCCCTATACCCGGGTCCATGGGAACATAAGGAGTGGAGGTGAATCTGTGGTCATGTTGGGTCTCCGACTTGCTTGATAACAGTGAACCCTCATCTAGAGTTTTTCTCTTTGATAACATATTGTTGCTGGTAGTCCCTACTGCCGCAATATGTTTTTCGAAGGGGATGATACCTCTAGAAACCCTCAAGAGAGATATGACCACCTTGGGAATTATCACTAAAAGCCTTTTAGTTCCTCTTGTTTAGGTCCCTAAAATAAGGGCACGAAGCGAACACGCTGCGTGCCTTTTAAACACTGCCATGCATATAACCTAAATGTCATGTACGCCTTTGTTGTATGATTATTTGTAGATATTTTCATACTGTGTACATCCCCGTGTTGCGCTTTTCAGCGTCTGCTTCATGTCGTCACGCATGCGTTGTATGTTGGTCTCGTCTTATGTCACTGGAAGCCAGAAGGTCCATATCACCTTCTTAAGTGCACACATGGGGCACTGCGCCCCCGAATGTGCAAGTAAGAAGAGATGATTTTCCGGGCTCTCGTGTCCGTAAATGCATTCATATCATGCACCACAAAGCATCTCTTCATGGCATCGTAATGGACATATCGTTCCTGCATTTGTCACTTACCATATTCATGCATTGCATTTTGCATAAGTCATTTCATCACCATGCATCTGCATCTAACATGTTTTTTGCATACCATTTGTTTTCATGTTTACTCATGCATGATCCTTGCATTTTCCTCTGCAAAACAAAAAACAAAAAAAGGAAGCATGAAAATTCATGCCACATTCTTAGTTGCATATGTTCGATACCATGAGCCAACCATGTTGGGATCATAAACCCGTTTCACTTAAAAACAAAATGATCGAACATGGTACCTAATGCATCGTTAACTAAGAAAAGATGTTTCTTCGGGCATCTCAATCTCATAATTACATTGTCCATGCATAGCATACGTATTCCCGAGTTTTTCATCTCTATGAAATGTTGTCAAAGTATTGGCGATCAAAATTGCCATTCCTTGGGTTATGGGGTTGAACCAAGCTCATGCTTTTATGAAAAAGGTTCATCAAGTCAGGTTGAAGTATGGAAGTAACCATCTTGCAAAGAATTGGGGCAAAAGATGGATCGAGTTACATCGCTACTTCGTCTACTGTCGAACACATTTAGGACTATTGATGTCCTTGTTACTTCCAGTTTCACGTTGACAAAGATGTCATTGACCATGTTGAAAATCTAAATTGATTCAACCCCATGTCCTGCATAAAAATTCACAATACTTCAACTGTGCATCATTCACATACATCCATGCTTTTCATTGGTTGCATTGCTCATTGCATTTCTTTCCTTGAAAAAAACAAACTTAATCATTGTTATTAAAAAGAAAAGAACACACTTTACGGCGCCCTTACCAAACTCGTGCTAAAGCTAGAATAATGGGTAAAGTAGAGGAGGTGCAAGAGCAGATGAAGGCCGACATGGAGGCCATGAAAGAGAAAATGGCCACAATGATGGAGGCCATGATGAGCATTAAGAAGATAATGGAAGCCAATGCGGTTGTAGTTACCACTACCAGCGCTGTTGCTAAGGTGAACCCGACACCGCCATCTGACCTTAACCAAATGAATCATCCAACCTCAGATATGGTAGGCAAAGATTTAGGAAGTACGGGCGGCCCCCATTATGTGCAAATTCAAAACAAGCACGCCTTCCTGCCATATGGCTTGACTCCCAACTATACACCACCCAATGTGGCGTACACTCCCAATGACAATGTCAATAACTCCATTGCTATACTCATTGAGAGCCAACAACCTCAAACTAATCATGCACATGTCTTTCAACCCATGGGGGAGACACATGAAATATCCCATCGCAATCTAGCCGACTTTGAGCCTCGCCTCGGATATGCCACTGAAGGGAAAGCAATTGGCGATATACCCCTAGAAAACACTTTGGAGGGCCCTCAGTATCACCCGCAACCACACCCCTTGCTTTCCACAGCGGGTAAAAACCCTCCTGCTATAGCAGAAATGGGAAAGTTGGATCATCTAGAGCAGAGACTCAGGGCCATTGAAGGAGGTGGAGGTTATGCCTTTGCTAAAGAGTTGTTCCTAGTACCCAATATCGTCACCCCTCCCAAGTTCAAGGTGTTGGACTTTAACAAGTACAAGGGGACTACTTGCCCCAAGAACCATCTAAAGATGTATTGTCGGAAGATGAGGGCATATGCGAAAAATGGGAAACTGCTGATACATTTCTTCCAAGAAAGTCTTACTGGGGTAGCTTTCACCTGGTACCCTAACTTGGAACCTTCCCGAGTCCATTCTTGGAAGTACCTAATGGTTGTCTTCGTTAGGCAGTATCAGTACAATTCTGATATGGCTCCGGATAGGATGCAACTACAGAACATGGGTAAAAAGGGGCACGCATCTTTCAAAGAATACGCCCAAAGGTGGAGAGACCTGGCAGCTCCAGTGGCATCTCCATTGACGGAGAAAGAGATGATCACAGTAATAGTGGACACATTACCAGTGTTTCACTATGAAAAAATGGTAAGGTATGCACCTTCAAGCTTTGCGGATTTGGTCTTCGCCGACAAAAGGATCGAAGCGGATCTGAAAATAGGCAAATTTGATCATCCTGCTTTGATGAATGAGAAAACTGGGGCAAATGAAGAGGATGAGAATGATGAAGGAATCCATGTTGAGGCTGCCATTCCTACATGGCCAAATTTCCCATCATCCCAACAATGTCATTACTTAGCCAATATCAGCCCTTCTCATTACCTACCACCCGGTCATCCACAAAGGCTATCCCCAAATCATCCACAAAGTTTGCTGACCGCGCATCCAATGCCAAAGCGCAAACCAAAACACCAACCAAGAAATGAATTTTGCAGCGAAAAATCCTATAGAATTCACCCCAATTCCTGTGTCCTATGCTAACTTGCTCCCATATCAACTTGATAATGCAATGGTAGCCATAACCCTTTCCAAGGTTCCTCAACCTCCATTTTTCTGAGGATTCGACTCGAACGCAACATGTGCATATCATGAAGGAGTTTTGGGACATTCCATTGAGCACTGTATGACCTTGAAGCGTAAGGTACAAAGTCTAATTGATGCGGGCGGGCTGATATTTGAGGAGAATCACTTGTGAATCCTAACATTGACAAGCGACACCAGACATGGGGCAATTTTGAAAGCTGTTGTTAGATGTCTCTAATGACTCATCAGGATTTTCAAGTTTATGCCATTATTGTAAACGACAGTTACAATGCTAAATAAAATGGATAAATTTGACATCTTTGTCCTTCATCCTCTCGTAATTACATCTTTGCTTCCACTGGAATATGGGTGCAAGCCATTGGTTTGTTTGCTCAAGCAACCTGCGCTCCAGAGTTTGGACTTCCAAAATCATTCAATCAGACATTACTCGTGCTACACATTTGGTGAGAATGCCGTAAACGACGAGTAAAGTAGAAAAGTTCAAAAAGAAAAAGAAAAAGCATTTGATTGACTGTGTTTTCAAGTAAAATATAGACGTTCATGTGACCTCATTTTATCATTCCGAAAAGTATATCTTTTTGGAGAGAAGTGAGTTATCAAGAATAGGAGTCATTTGACTTAATCCTTCAACTGAACAAATCTTTCAACTATTTCTCATCCTTGAAAAATTCATTTTGTGAGAATCAACCGCCTCTTTCATTCTTCCTTGCTACAAGGTTGTGAAAATAAAACAACGATGGATAACTCAGAGGGCAATGAAAGGCACCATGCATGAACCTCAAGCAAACCTAGAGGCAGATTAGAAGTTCTCACCCAATAGGTTCCCTACTACAAGGTCATGACGAAAGACAACGATTGGTACCTCAAAGCCCTACACTTGGGCAATGAGGGGCACCGTGCATGAGCCTCAAGCGAACCTAGAGGCAGATCAAAAGTTCACACCCGTCGATGTTTTTAAACAAAAAAGGGGGGGACAAACCCTGGGATTTCAATTGATTGATTAAACATCAAATAACTCCATTGCAGTCACTCCAAAATGGTCAAGTGACTAAATCAAACAGAACATACACTCTGAGGGAATTCCCGAAGAGATTTGCAAAAGATAGGATAAGGTTGCATGAATTATCACCTCTATCAAAAGGACAATCAATCTGTGTTTTCAAAAAAATCAAATCAAAATCAAAACCACAAAACAGGAAAAGAATGTCATGAACATTGTATAACTTTCCATTACATTACATTGTTGCCTACGAAGTCCGCATTTCAAGACAAAGGTTGCATGCATCTGCATACCTAAAAATCATGCTAACTGCATAGATTTCCTACATCTAATGTCCAATCTTTTGAATTTGGGATGACCAGCCCTCTCAATGAGTCAATCTCTTGCTTTCTCATAAGGTTGGACCTTGGGTAATAGTACCCTCACCTTCAGAGGGCTGCACGCCTTCGCCTTCAGAGGGCTACAGACCCTCGCTACCAGAGGACTACACGTCCTTGCCTTTAGAGGGATACACGCCATCACGTTCAGACGACTACATGCCCTCACCTTTAGAGGACTACACGTCCTCGCCTTCAGAGGGCTGCACACCCTTGCCTTCAATGGACTACATGCCCTCACCTTTAGAGGACTACACATCCTCGCCTTCAGAGGGCTGCAAGCCCTCGCCTTCATAGGGCTACACGTCCTCGCCTTCAGAAGGCTGCATGCCCTCGCCTTCATAGGGATCATTTTCCTCGTCTTTAGAGGACTACACGTCCCCAACTTCAGAGGGCTGAACGCCCTCACCTTTAGAGGGATACACGTCCTCGCCTTAAGAGGGCTGGACACCCTTGCCTTCAGAGGGCTACACGTCCTCACCTTCAGAGGACTACACGTCCTCGCCTTCAGAGGACTACACGTACTCGCTTTCAGAGGGCTACACGCCCTCCCCTTGAGAGGGCTACACGCTCTCACCTACAGAGGACTACACATCCTCGCCTATAGAGGACTACACCTCCTCGCCTTTAGAGGGCTACACGTCCTCGCCTTCAGAGGACTACACGTACTCACCTTTGAAGGACTACATGTCCTCCCCTTCAGATGGTTCCATGCCCACACCTTCATAGGGCTACACACCCTCAACTTCAGAGGACTACACGTCCTCGCCTTCAGAGGACTACACGTCCTTGCCTTTAGAGGGCCGCACGCCCTCACCTTTATAGGGCTGCACATCCTTGCCTTGAGAGGGCTGTATGCCCTCGCCTTCATAGGGATACACGTCCTTGTCTTTAGTGGACTAGACGTCCTCACCTTTAGAGGATTGCACGCCCTCGCCTTCATAGGGCTACACACCGTCACCTTCACAGGACTACACGTCCTCGCCTTCAGAGGACTACACGATCTCGCCGTTAGAGGGCTACACGCCCTCACCTTTAGACGATTACACGTCCTCACCTTCAAAGGATTGCACGCCCTCACCTTTAGAGGACTACACGTCCTCACCTTCAGAGGACTACACGTCCTCACCTTGAGAGGGCTACATGCCCTCACCTTCAGAGGGCTACACATCCTCACCTTCAGAGGGCTGCACGCTCTCGCCTTTAGGGGACTACACGTCCTCACCTTCAGAGGGTTCCACGCCCTCACCTTAAGAAGACTACACGTCCTCACCTTCAGAGGACTACACGTCCTTTCCTTCAGAGGGCTACACGCCCTCACCTTCAGAGGGTTGCACTCCCTCGCCTTCATAGGGCTACACATCCTTGCCTTGGGAGGGCTGCAAGCCCTCGCCTTCATAGGGATACACGTCCTTGTCTTTAGTGGACTACACGTCCTCACCTTTAGAGGGTTGCACGCCCTCCCCATCATAGGGCTACACACCCTCACCTTCAGAGGACTACACGTCCTCGCCTTCAGAGGACTACACGTTCTCGCCTTCAGAGGGCTACACGCCCTCACCTTCAGAGGATTACATGTCCTTACCTTCAGAGGACTGCAAGCCCTTGCCTTCAGAGGGCTACACGTCCTCGCCTTCAGAGGACTATACGTCCTCTCCTTTAGAGGGCTACACGTGCTCACCTTTAGAGGGCTACACATCCTCATCTTTAGAGGGTTGCACGCCCTCGCCATCAGGGGACTACACGTCCTCTCCTTCAGAGGACTACACGTCCTCACCTTAAGAGGACTACATTTCCTCATCTTCAAAGGACTACACGTCCTTGCCTTCAGAGGGCTACACGCCCTCACCTTCAGAGGGTTGCACTCCCTCGCCTTCATAGGGCTAGACGCCCTCACCTTTAGAGGACTACACGTCCTCGCCTTCAGAGGACTACACGTCCTCGCCTTCAGAGGACTACACGTCCTCGCCTTCAAAGGATTTCACATCCTCGCTTTTAGAGGGCTTCATATTCTACGCCTTTAGAAAATTCAAGGTCCTCTGCCCTTAATGCTTAATCGAGGCTTGTGCTCCTGGGTGAAGGGCTAGTAGTTGGCTTTTATCAGTTCCTAGGGCACTCCTCTTATATTGGAGGAGGGCCAACTGTGCGAGCACAACCAGAGGAGGAGGCTATCATGCAACTACTCTACATACCGGGGCAAGATTTCGCCCGAGCCGCTGCAAATAGACGAGTGCGGATCATGCGCACCAACATGACCACTCTTACATAGATATGGATGGCGTTGCTACTTAGCAACATTCTGCCTAGCGACCACAATGCCGATCTCCCCCTGTGGATGTATCAGTTGGTCTGTGCCATCATGACATAGTTAAGTATGCACGTGGCTCAATTGATTTCTGATGCCATCTACTATTTGCAAGGATCGCGCACCTACGAGGAGTCCCTTGGACCTGGAGAAGTCCAACAGGGCCCTAGGGTTCCCGGCTATGATCATCAAGCCGCTATTAATAGGGCTTTCATCGAGAAGTACTGTGCCCCGAGGTAGGCACAGGGCGAGGCACCACAGCAGCCTGGGGACGGCTAGTAGCGAGCAACAGACGCACTGCTGCCACCTCCAGAGCCCTTCAGCTCATCTACAAATGCTGGAGCATTGCCTACGACCCCTGGTCGACTAGCAGGCGACCAAGTCCAAAGCCAAAGGTAAGCAAAAGTACTAGGCCCATGACCGATAAGTCATCACGCGTCCGGCTTGTCGCAACCTACCCTTTGGCAGGAGGGCGACGCGAGACTCACAGGTGCGTCTTCCAAGAAAGGAAAATGTGCGGAGTCGCCACCAACGTTTAATTGAGGAAAACGTCGGAAAAACCAGAAAGGTGTGGTCTACGAACTTTAAGTGTGAAAGGTTCGGGAGTTGTACTTACACACGGGGAAGGTATTAGCACCACACGCGTCCATCACAAAGGATGGCAGCCTTTAATCGAGTGTGCAAATATGACTTTGATTTGTTTTATTTTCTCTTTTACGCTTTTTATGTCTTTTTATGCCTTTTTATATTTTTTATCTTTTAGTGGTCGACAAGGGTGTTTCCTTTGCTCCTACGTATTCCTCAATTGTGATAAGGAAATCAGACCTACGTAGTTCTTTGAGAACTGAACGTTAGTTATGTTGTTTTTATCTTTTTTGCAAGATATATTTTGACTGAACAAAAGGTCATTTAAGGTGTTGGACCATTAACCGATCTTTTGATGGTTAAGGCGTTGGACCTTTGAAATGGTTTTTAGGTGATTTTTATGGACAAAGCTTGATTTGTGAGTTGATTTTAGCCTTAGTTTCACTTTGGTTATTAGTCAATTCAATTAAGAAAAATCCCAAAGAAAGCGTCCGATTGATTTTTTTTTATTATTATTTTATTCAAAGATATTTTTGATTATTTTGCCTCTTTTTGATTTTAAACGTGGTTACGGCGTGAAAGATCGGTCAGATTTTATACTAATAGAGATTAAAAGATATTACAACTCAAATGATCGGTGGAAATTCATTTTTATTTTTTATTAGGCGAGAAAACGGCTTAAAGAAATGGTTAAACTACGTCAAAAGGAGGTACAGAAAGCAAACGAAATAAAAATAAAAGCACACGAAACAAGTGGGGACCACTAAGGGCACAAAGAATGAATTGAAAGGTTTGATTTCGGGAACTTACCGGTTGAATACCGAAGAACAACGAAGAACGATGAAGAATCCTCACAAAATCGCTCACGGAAACGTCTCGGAAGCGTAACGAAAGCGCCTCAACTTGCATTTTCTTCACGGAAACATTTTTCCTCACTAATTTCAAGTGAATCCTAAATACCAGGAGGGTTGAACGAATTTGCTCTGCCCTCTTTCCCTCCGCCTAGCTCGCCCAGGCGAGCTGGGTTGCTTCCACCAGAAGGCACCGCCTTCTGTTGGAACACCCTGGAAGGTCCAAGTAGGCTGGTTACTATTTTCACACCCCTTTTTACTAAATACACTCCTCTTTTGCTTTTTTTTGCTGATTCTTTTTCCGTAACGTTACGGAACTTTACGGATTACGTAACGATACTTGTTTTCTTTCCATAATGTAGTGAAACTTTACGGATTATGCAACCATCCCCTCTTTGACTTCTGGAATGTTACGGAACTTTACGGATTGCACAAAAATGCTTCCTTTCGACTTCCGGTATGTCGCGGAACTTCACAGATTGCCTAACGATGGGTTTTAAGTACCTCGAAGCGGTCAAGCGAAGGTCGCATCCCACCAAACAAATGGTCCCCAGACGAAATTACGGTATGACAGTTGCCCTTCTTTACTTATCTTTTATTGGAGATAAAAGTGAAGTAAATATAAGACACTAATTTTGTTCGAGCGGAACATCACTCGGCCGGTCAATATCCCCGCCTGTGGAACCTGTCATTCAGAAAGAAAAGAAAAGGCATCAGCAGCGTCAAAAAACTTCAGTGTCCTAAAAACGAAAAAGTTGGACAACCACAACACTTCTCTTCGCCATTGCACTCGATAGTCCCTGCCTAACATAGAAGAAACTTGCAAAAATTTTGAAAAGGATCAGCACCGAACGACCAACATCATCCTGATATTGTTGAATTCAGTCCCCTCGGTTGATGAAAGGCGCTGATGACCATAAGGTATCTCTGCTTGCCACCCGACTCGCTGTCCCTGGATGGCAAAAGGTGCAGAAGATGATGTCGGTCTCTTCGCGTGAACGGGCTCGTTTGCCCCTGGTTGACGAACGGTGCGGGTAACCATAAGGTAACCCCACGTGTCACCTGACTTCACGGGTCAGGATGACAGAAGGTGCAGGTGACAATGTTAGTCTCTTCGCGTCAACAGGCTCGTTTGCCCCTGGATGACGAACGGTATGGGTAACCATATGGTAACCCCGCGTGTCACCTGACTTCACGGTTCAGGACGACAGAAGGTGCAGGAGACGATGTTAGTCTCTACATGCTACCGTGCATTGAGTCTTACGGATAGCAAAAGAATGTGTATACGGATAACCACTTGGGTATTTCCGCCTGCCCCCAAACTTCATGGGTTAGTACTGACAGAGATTGACAGTGCGGAAGACGATGTAAATCTCCACGTGTCAACGGGCTCATTGGCCGCGATTGACAAAAGGTGTAGAAGATGACATTAGTCTCTGCATGCTATCGTGCGTTGAGTCTTACGGATAGCAAAAGAATGTTTATACGGATAACCACTTGGGTATTTTCGCCTGCCCCCTAACTTCATGGGTCAGTACTGACAGAGATCGACTGCACAGAAGACGACGTAAATCTCTGCGTGTCAACGGGCTCATTGGCCACGATTGACAAAAGGTGCAGAAGACGACGTTAGTCTTTACATGCTATCATGCGTTGAGTCTTACGGATAGCAAAAGATTGTTTATACGGATAACCACTTGGGTATTTCTGCCTGCCCCCTAACTTCATGGGTAAGTACTGACAGAGATCGACTGCGCGAAGGACGACGTAAATCTCCGCGTGTGAACGGGCTCGTTGGCCGCGATTGACAAAGGGTGCATAAGACGATGTTAGTCTCTGCATGCTATCCTGCGTTGAGTCTTATGCATAGCAAAAGAATGTTTATACGGATAACCACTTGGGTATTTTCGCGTGCCCCCTAACTTCATGGATTAGTAATGACAGAGATCGACTGCGCGAAAGACGACGTAAATCTCCACATGTCAACGGGCTCGTTGGCTGCGATTGACAAAGGGTGCAGAAGACGACGTTAGTCTCTGGATGCTATCGTGCGTTGAGTCTTACGGATAGCAAAAGAATGTTTATACGGATAACCACTTGGGTATTTCTACCTGCCCCCTAACTTCATGGGTTAGTACTAACAGAGATCGACTGCGCGGAAGACGACGTAAATCTTCACGTGTCAATGGGCTCGTTGGCCACAATTGACAAAAGGTGCAGAAGACGACATTAGTCTCAGCATGCTATCGTGCGTTGAGTCTTACGGATAGCAAATGAGACTTTTTCATAGTCTCGGCCGGAAGACGCTGACATCTCCGGGAAGGGTGCAAGTGATGACGTTAGTCACTGCTTGCTATCGTGCTTTGAGTCTTACGAATAGAAAATGAGACTTTTTCATAGTCTCGGCTGGAAGACGGTGACATCTCCGGGAAGGGTGCAAGTGACAACGTTAGTCACTGCTTGCTATCGTGCTTTGACTCTTACGGATAGCAAATGAGACTTTTTCGAAGTCTTGACCGAAAGACACTGACATCTCTGGGAAGGGTGCAAGTGACGATGTTAGTCATTGCTTGCTATCGTGCTTTGAGTCTTACGGATAGCAAATGAGACTTTTTCGTAGCCTCGGCCGGAAGACGCTGACATCTCCGGGAAGGGTGCAAGTGACGACGTTAGTCACTGCTTGCTATCGTGCTTTGAGTTTTACGGATAGCAAATGAGACTTTTTTGTAGTCTCGACCGGAAGACACTGACATCTCTGGGAAGGGTGCAAGTGATGACGTTAGTCACTACTTGCTATCGTGCTTTGAGTCTTACGGATAGCAAATGATACTTTTTCGTAGTTTCGGTCGGAAGACACTGACATCTCCGGGAAGGGTGCAAGTGGCGATGTTAGTTGCTACTAGCTATCGTGCTTTGAGTCTTACGGACAACTAATGAATGTGTACGGGTTACCGTAGGGTGTCTCCGCATGCCATCGGACTCTTGGGTTACGATAACAAAAGGTGGGGTGGTCGAAAAAAGTAGAGCTTTTCCTCCTACGTATCCTCAATTTGTGATGAGGAACTCAAACCTACATAGTTCTAGATAAGTGTGAGACTATAATAGTCTCGGTGTTTTTTCACTAAAATGCAAACATGCTTTAGTAAAGACACAAAACCTCCAACTGATCAGAGCAACATATGTTTTTCTTAATGAAAAACAATGCGTCTATTGGGGAAGGAGAGTATGCTGATGAAATTTTCTCATAACCATAAATGAGATTTTGGATGTTAGCATTTCGTTTCTAAACGACCATTTAGAGGAAATACTGGGTCCAACAAAAATAGAAGAAAATCACTCAAAGTGTATCAATCTCACACAGGTAAGTGTTTCATCCTAATTCCGAACCATAGATATGTCATGACTGGATTTTGCAAATCATTTCCTATCAAATCAAAGATTACATGCGTGATCATGGATCAATAGGACTTATTCTTGGGGCATGGTGCTTTTCAGTGGGAAATTTGGCTTTGAGTGTTTTTGGCCTTTTCCTTTTTTGTTTTTGTTTAGTGTGAGGTGAACAAGTCACCGACGCACAGGATTTTGGTTGGCAATCAAAGGGAGAGGACCACTTTAGGTCGTGGGTTCCTCTCTTTTCTTGTTTACTTGGTGACAATTCTGTATTTTTCAGATATTGTCTGGTCCAAAGACCTTTATGCATACTTCTTCTGTTTTCTTCCGATCTTTGATCGGGAATTTTCTTTCTTTTTTGCTTTCTCCCACTCTTTGATTGGGAATTTTCCTTTTTTTGTTTTCTTCCGAGGGCAAGGATTGACATTCTCACCCTGGGTCAAGGTTTATGGTAAGTTGGGATTTTGGCTCAAGACTTGTAGAATGCCTCGAGATGATATATGTCAGGGTTTGGCCAACGGTTCGGGGATAAAGATGTCCCACATTATTTCCATGATACACATGCAACAATGATGATTAGGAAATTTTATGCAAAACTGGTCATGCATGCACCCATGTGGACACTCAAGCATCAAGTTTTTATGGTCATTTGATACTAGGGCTCAGGATTCATTTTCCCTATTTTAGTCAACCCAGTATTTCCAAAACATGTTCTTTTATCAATTCATGCATTCATTTGAGTCCATTTTGGGCGTTCGAGAAAATTTTCACAGCATTCACCCTTCAGGTGTATACACATTTTTTCAAAAACTGCTTATGATCAGTGAATCTTTTTTCAAAGAAAAGCTGAAAGTTATCTCTTTTCAAAAGCATGTTGGCTTTTCAGCTAGACAACTTATTTTTCTTTTTCTCTCTTTTTCCTTTTCCTTTTTTTATTAATTTATTATCATTTGTTTATTTCTCTTCTCTATTTTTTTTTTTGAAAAGGTCGTGCGGACAAGGGTGCACACTACCTACTCACGTCTAACCACAAGGTAAACGAAAATAAACACGCAATGGTAAATCGCAATAAAGACAGTGACGAAATAACTGAGAGCCATGACGCCAAATTCTAGCAGAAACAAAAACAGTAACTGAAAACAGTAATGTTAATAAAAACATAAACAATAACTGAAAGTAGTAATGCTAATAACAAAAGTGCGGTGACCTTGGTCACGTGGCTCCGCTCCCTCCCAAGAAACCAAGCAGGTCAGTCATATCTTCATCCATACGTGATTCATCTGCCTCACCGGGAGATCCTGCAGGCTCCTCCCCTGCCAGAGCGTCGGGCCAGTCTCCAGGCCATGCGACCTCAGCCCCAAACTGCTTCGGAGTAGGGCATACAAAAGGGGCGGAACCCTGCCCCTGCTGACTGAGGCTAAACCGGTAGAAACACTCATGTATCTGCACCTGTCCATGGTGGTTGGCCACCTGCTGGTGAACCAAATGCTATAAATAACGCTCCACACCCAGTGACCCAGCTGGATCGGCCTGCCAAGGTGGTGGCGGTGCGTTTGCGGCCTGATGTGCATCACCCTGTGCTTGCCTAGGCGTGCAGTACTTCTCGATGAAGGCACGAGTGATCGGTAGTCGGATTACTTTACTGGGGGTGACGGGAACTCCGTAGGACTACGCTTCGCGAAATCGCTCACGGAAACGTCTCGGAAGCGTTACAGAAGTTCCTCGGCTTGGATTTTCTTCACAGAAACAATTTTTCTCACTAATTTCAAGTGAATCCTAAATACCAGGAGGGTTGAACGAATTTGCTCTGCCCTCTTTCCCCTATTTATAGGGGAAAAGAGGGAGGTGGTTGTCGCCCAGCTCGCCCAGGCAAGCTGGGTTGCTACCACCAGAAGGCACCGCTTTCTGTTGGAACACCCTGGAAGGTCCAAGTGGGCTTGGTTGCTATTTGTACACCCCTTTTTGCTAAATACACTCCCCTTTTGCTTTTTTTGCTGATTCTTTTTCCATAATGTTACGGAACTTTACGGATTATGTAACGATACTTGTTTTCTTTCCGAATGTCGCGAAACTTTGCGGATTATGCAACCATCCCCTCTTTGACTTCAGGAATGTTATGGAACTTTATAGATTGCGCAACAATGCTTCCTTTCGACTTCCGGCATTTCGCGGAACTTCACGGATTGCCTAACGATGGGTGTTAAGTACCTCGAAGCGGTCAAGCGAAGGTTGCATTCCACCAAACAAATGGTCCCCGGACGAAATTAGGGTATGACACGGCTCTAGACTTTAAAGAAGTGCTACTAGGAGGTAACCTAGAATTGGCTGTGAAGAAGCTCCCTGCGAAGAGGTCCGGGAAAGGCACCATTGAAGAGGGTTTCAGTGCGGCCCCACAAGCTGACACAGGCTTTGACAAAAACTAATTCCAGAGCGTGGAACATCAGTAGCGGAGCCATATAATCGGGATGGTCATTCCTCAGACAGAGACAGAGGCAGCCGAGGGATGATGAATTTCCACATTTCCTTGGAGGAAGCGGAGCCATACAACCGGGATCGCCATACTTGCAATTTATCCTTCATTAATGCTTTCAATTATTCTATTATTTTGTTATTTCCCTTGTGATCTGACATTATCTGCTTCCAATTATTATGTCCATTGTGTTTAAACTGAACATGCAGTTATCTGTCGCATTGCGAGTAATTTATCGCTTTAGGCATATGGTCATACTTACTTTACGATGATTTGTCTGAAACAAAAAAAAAATAAAAAAATGTGTAGGTCTTGTGCACTTTCGTTCGCACGCCTTTTTCAAAAAGATGCCATCTCGAGCATCAGTCGTGCCCAGGTTACAAGTTGTTTTTAATCTTTTGAAAAAAATAACAAAAAACAAACAAGAACAAAAAATATATCTTTCAACTGAAAAGACAGCACGCTTTTGAAAAGAAATAACTTCCAGCTTTTCTTTGAAAAAGATTCACTGATCAATACAAATGGTTTTGTTGAAAAAATGTGTATACACCTGAAGGGTGAATGATGTGCCATTATTTTCTCCTATTTCTTAACCCTTTTTGCACCATTTTAAGTACTGATGAGTCTTAATTGTCAAATTAATTAGGCAGTTTTATTATTTGGGCCCATTAAGCTAATTTGATGTTTTTAATCTAATTTCAGGAATTAATGAAGCATTGGGCTTGAATCCAAAATTGGGCTTGGACTTGAAGAGGGCAGACTATTTTGTTCTACAAAATTAGATCTTATCTTATCTTATCTAGATATTATTTAGATTTGATCTCATCTAGATATTATTTCATCTAGATCTTATCTTATCTTATCTGGATTTGATTTTATTTTATTTATGAGCTTGGATTTAAAACAAATTTGTAAGCTTTGGGGCTGGAAAACTATATAACAGCACCAAGGTTCTAGTTTAGGCCCTTCTCTCTCTTCTCTCTCTCCTATTTTCATTTTTAGTTTTAGGCTTTTCTTAGACACTTTTTCGTTTTGCAATTCCAATTTTGACTTTTCATTTTAGCAATAAAATTTCGTTCTTCAATCTATACTTTCGTTCTCTATTGATTAATGGAAGACTAAGTCTCCATCATTGCTTTCTCTTGAGGATCAAGCGCAGTTTTCTTTGAGGTTCTATTATTACTGTTAAATTTTGTTCAGTTTTTCCTCTTCACTAATTACTTTGAATTTGTTGCTATTAATTCATGCATGCTTAGTGCTTGAATAATTGTCTCTGCGCCTAATTACGTTCATGCTTGATGATCGTTTATGATTAATTGGTGTATGTGTTGCTTAATCACATAATGAATGCCTTATGTTAAATTTCGCTTAGTAATTTAATTTAGGGTTGGATTAAGTGGTTAAACTGATAAAGGATAAACTCTCGTAACCTAGGATAAGAGACTTTCTTGTGAATGAAGGGGAAGCAACGTGTTTTACTTCTGATATTTTATAATTCACATTTATTCGCTGTTTAATTTACAAAAGCAAACAACCACCCCCCCAATTCGTTACTATTTTCCAACTATCTGTTATGAACAATTGGTTGATCATTGCTCGTTGGGAAACGACCTAGGATCACTTCCTAGTTACTGCATTTTTAATGTTTATTTGATTCAGGTACGGCCTCGATCAGTGAATGCTGTGAAAATTTTCCCGAACATCCAAAATGGACTCGGATGAATGCATGAATTCATAAAAAAAACATGTTTTGGAAACACTGGGTTGACTTAAATAGGAAAAATGAATCCTAAGCCCTAGTGTCACATGATCACAAAACTTGATGCTTGAGTGTCCACATAGGTGCATGCATGACTAGTTTTGCATAAAAATTCTGAATCATCATTGTTGCACGCGTGTCATGGAAATAATGTGGGACATTCCTTTATCCCTGAACCGCTGGCCAAACCAACACCCTGACATATATCATATCCAGCCGTTCTACAAGCCTTTTGAGCCAAAACCTCAAACCACCATAAACCTTGACCTAGGATGAGAATTTCCATCCTTGCCCTCGGAAGAAGGAGTAGTGGGATCTCCCCCAGAAAGAAGAGCCATTCACTATTAAGCGGCCAACGTGTTTCAAAAACAAAAAGAAAAAGAAATTTTCCGAGCAAAGATCGGAAGAAAACAAAGAAAGAAAAGAAAGTTCCTGATCAAAGATCAAAAGAAAGCAAAAGAAAAAAGAAAGTTCCCAATCGAAGATCGAAAGAAAACAAAGGAAAAAATAAAATCCTTGATCAAAGATCGGAATAAAATGAAAGAATTATATAGAAGGGTCTTCGGACCAGAAAAATATCGAAACAATATGGTATAGTCACAACCAAATAAGGAAAGAAAGGAAATCATGACTTGAAGTGGTCCTCTCCCTTTGATTGCCAAACAAAATCTTGTTCGCTAGTGACTTTCTCGCCCCGTACTAAACAAAAATAGAAAAGGAAAAGGCCAAAACACTCAGAGCCAAATTTCTCACCAAAACACCATTCCCAAAAAAGTCCTATTGATCCATGATCACGCATGTAATCTTTGATTTGATAGGAAATGATTTTCAAAAGCAAGTCATGACATATCTATGGTTCGGAATTAGGATAAAACACTTGCCTGTGTGAGATTGATACACTTCGAGTGATTTTTTGCTATTTTTTTGGACCGAGTGTTTCCTCTAAATGGTCGTTTAGAAATGAAACCCTAACATCCAAAATCTCATTTGTGGTTATAAGGAAATTTCATCAGCATACTCTTCTTCCCCAATAAACACATTGTTTTTCTCCAAAAATTATATTTTGCTCTGATCAGATGGAGGTTTTTGTTTCTTTACTAAAGCATGTTCGCATTTTAGTGAAAGAACACTGAGACTATTTTAGTCTCACAAAAGCAAGAACTACACAGGTTTGAGTTCCTCATCAGAAATTGAGGATATGTAGGAGCAAAAGCCCCGCTTTTGTCGACCACCCCACCTTCTGCTCTCATGACTCAAGGGTCCGGTAGCATGCAGTGACTAATGTCGTCATCTGCACCTTTGTCATCCAGAGACAGCAAGTCTGATGACATTCAAAGATACCTTATGATTATCCACACCTTTTGTCAGCTAGAGGCTAGTGAGCCCATTGACACGCAGAGACTAACGTCATCATCTGCACCTTTGTCATCCAGAGACGGCGAGTCAGATGACATACGGAGATACCTTATGGTTATCAGCACCTTTTGTCCGCTAGAGGCAAGCGTGCCCGTTGACACACAAAGACTAATGTCGTCATCTGCACCTTCGTCATCCAGAGATGGCGAGTCCGATGACATGCGGAGATACCTTATGGTTATCCGCACTTTTTTTCAACTAGAGGCAAGCGAGCCCGTTGACAGGCAGAGACTAATGTCGTCATCTGCACCTTTGTCATCTAGAGACGGCGAGTCCGATGACATGCAGAGATACCTTATGGTTATCCGTACCTTTTGTCAGCTAGAGGTAAGCGAGTCTGTTGACACGCAGAGACTAACGTCGTCATCTGCACCTTTTGTCAGCTAGAGGCAAGCAAGCCCGTTGACACGCAAAGACTAACATCATTATCTGCACCTTTCCCGGAGAGGTCAACGTCTTCCAGCCGAGACTGCGAAAAAGTCTCGTTTCTACCGTCAGGCCCAAGGGTCCGGTAGCACGCGGACACAACTTATGATTATCCGCACCTTTTGTCAACCAGAGGCAAGCGAGCCCGTTGACACATAGAGACCAATGTGGTCATCTGCACACTTGCCAGAGATGTCAGCGTCTTCTGGCCGAGACCGCGAAAAAGTCTCAATTATGTTATCGCCCGCACCCTTCCTATCCAAAGACTATTTTATCATCCAGAGACGAACAAGTCCGATGATATCGGGATGATGATGGTCGTCCACTTCTAATCATGTTGAAGATTGTTGCAGATTTTACCTTTGTCTTCAAGATACGTTCAAGTTCGATGACGCGCAAGACTCGTCTATGCTAACCAGAGATGATCAAGTTCAATAGCATGAGGAGATACCTAGCGATTATCCATACACACACAATTCTGTTACCCCGACCTGTGAGAAGTCAGGTAGCATGCGGAGATACTCAAGGGTTATCCGTACACACACACAAATCTGTTACTCCGACCTGTGAGAATCGGGTGACATGCGGAGATATCCAAGGGTTATCCGTACACACATTTATGCTACCCTGACCTGTGAGAAGTCAGGTAGCATGCGGAGACACCCTATACGGTAATCCGCACACATTTCAAAGACAAAAATGTCTTCAGTCATTGCATGCCTTCAAAGGCGACAATGACCGTCATTTACATTTCGAAGATGACAATGTCTTCAGTCATTACATGCCTTCAAAGGAGACAATGTCCTCATCTACATTTTGAAGACGACAATGTCTTTAGTCATTGCATGCCTTCAAAAAGCGACAATGTCTTCGTTTGCATTTCGAAGACGGCAATGTCTTCACCTCAAAATGTTCAATATCTTTTTCCTCTGTGCTTCGTAGGACTCGACGTCCTTTGTTTGTACGCTTTTTTTTTAAAAAAAAAGTGACAATGAAAATGAAAATGAATTAAACGAGAAAAGAAGGAATTTCAATATCTTCATTCCTTCACGGGTTTTACTGCTTGGATTTGCGCTAGTGGCCGGTCGGGTAAAGATTCAACTCGAACAATATTAGTGTCTTATCATTACTTCCCTTTTATCTCCAATAAAAGATAATTAAAGAGGGGCAACTGTCATACCCTAATTTCGTCCGGGGACCATTGTTTGTCGGCATGTGACTTTCGTTTGATTAATTCAAAATGTTTAACACCAATTGTCGTGGAATCCGTAAAGTTCCGGGATGTCTTAGAGAGAAACCGGCCAAGAACACGAAAACAAGAGTGTATTTAGCAAAGTGGGGGTGTGTAAATAGACTGTTACACCCTAATTTCATCCAGGGACCGCTATTGATCGCTTCGGAAGTCTTAACATCCATTTCTGTAGAATCCGTTAAGTTTCAGGAGGTTTGGGAAAGAAATTGGTAGAAAAACACAAAAGGGGTTGTATTTAGTAGAATGAGGGTGCAAATAGAAAATTTCAAATTTTCGAATCTACGCCCTTCCAGAACATTTTGAAAGCTGGGTTGCTGACGGAGGAATCAACCTAGCTCACCTGGGCGAGCTGGGCGGCAACCTCCTCCCCCTTTTCCTATAAATAGGCGAAGAGGGGCGGTTCCAAAGGGTCCCTAACCCCCTTGGCTATGCATTTCAGCTGTTGTGGGTGAAAAACGTGTTTTCTGTGAAGAAAATCCAAGTCGACGTGCTTTCGTAACGCTTCCGAGACATTTCCATGAGCAATTTTGTGAAAATTTTCCGTCGTTCTTCACCGTTCTTCGTTCTTCAACCGATAAGTTTTTGAATACGAGACTTTCAATTCATTTCTTGTTTTGTTGGATTTTATCTTTATTTCATTCACTTTCGGTTTTCTTTTCTTCTGTTTTTAACGAGCTTTAACCGATCGTTTAAGCCGTTATCTCACCTAATAAATGATAAAATGAATTTCAACCGATCATTTGCGTTGTAATATCGTTTAATCACTGTTAAAGCAAAATCTAACCGATTGTTCACACTGTAACCTCGGTTAAACCAAAAAAGGAAAAATAATAATAAAATAAATCAAAATATCTTGGAAAAATAATAATAATAATAATAAAATAATCAAAAAAATCAATCGGACATTTTTCTTTGAAAGTTCCCTTCAATGAATTGACTAATAATCAAAGTGAAACTAAAGCTAAAATCAACTCACAAATCAAGGTCTGTCCACAAAAATACCTTGAAACCATTCTAAGGTCCAACGCCTTAAACGGTCCTCTTTGCTTTTATTGGTTAACATGGACCTTTCAAAAGCATAAAATCAACATGTAACTTTACCGCTTTTGCAAGAACTATGTAGGTATGATTTTCTCATCGCAATTGAGGATACGTAGGAGCAAAAGCCCCGCTTTTGTCGACCACCCCATGAGATCGTTAATGGTCCAACGCCTTAACATTTCTCTCCTTTTCAAAAACAAGAGATCGTTAATGGTCCAACGCCTTAACATTTCTCTCCTTTCAAAAACAAGAGATCGTTAATGGTCCAACGCCTTAATGTTTTTCTCCTTTCAAAATCATAAGATTGTTTAATGGTCCAACGCCTTAAATGACCATTGTTCAATTAAAATCTATCTTGCAAAAAAAGATAAACCAACATTTAGTTCTGAAAGAACTACGTGGGTCTGATTTCCTCATCACAATTGAGGATACGTAGGAGCGAGGGAAACACCCTTGTCGATCACAAAAAGATAAAAAATAAAAAAGGCTCATAAAAAACATAAAAACATAAAAAAGGGAAAATAAAACAAATTAAAGACATGATATTGCACATTTGATTAAAGGCTGTCGTCCCTTGTGATGGATGCGTAGGGTGCTTGTTGTTAGAAAAATCAGTGTCCAGGAAAAAAAAAAGTGAAAGGAAAGTGTGCTTGTTGTTTTGGCTCTAAATTTGCTCTATAATTGGTGCCTATTTTATACCAATCCTAATTCTGAAATTTCAATTGAAAATTATTGTGAAAACAAGTGCCAAAACTAGAGGTCTCTTGAGTCTTTTTTTTTAGTTTTTCTACTCTACTCTAGAGCCATTCTAGGTTTCTCTTTGAGTCCTAGCTTGCTTTTTTTGTGCTTTTCATTGCTTTAATTGTTGAATAATCCTTGGAAATTTGTCTTGTTAAAACTCTATCGGTTTAGCTTTCATTTCATTTTTTTTTGTCTTTGGTTATTGCTTGTCTCTTTGTTTTCTTGCTTGTGAGTTGCCATATAGGGAATTGGAAAGGAGAATTGGTGCCATAACTTGAAGAATTTGAGTAAAGAAGCAAGGGGACAACCACCTTAAGAGCTATTGGACTAAGAAGCACTCCAAATTGAGTGAAACACTAAAGAGAGAATAGCCACCACAATTGAGGACTTTTTTTAAAAAATTTTGTACTTGGCAATTTGTTTTGCTTTCAAATTTTGTAACAAAAAGGCCTTTCATTGGAAGTAAGTTGGGAGCCTCCAATAGGTCACCCTACTTCCATTTGAGTGTAATAATTTTAGGCAATTTTCGCTTAGGATACTGAGTGTTTTGTTGGGAACCTTAAATGAGGTCATCCAAACACTCTTAGGATCCGCCTAGTTTGCATTTCTTGCACTTTAATTTCTTGCTTACTTTCATAGCTTATTTCCTTTACCCTCCATTGTCAAACCGCCTAGATAGCTTGCCTTTTACCAATTAGTTTTTACCTTATCTTTCACACCTCTTTTAGTGTTTATTTTGGCTAGTTTCAACCATAGTTTCTTTTACCTTTTTCTCAAACCCCCAACAAGAAATAACCATAACTTAGGAACCAACATGAGTCTTCATTCTTCATCTAGTGTTAATGGTGAGGGTTCTACTCCTAAGGACCCCTTGTATAAGATATTAGATGAGTTGAGATCCCTTAAGTTGTGGAAAGAAAAACAAGAGAGAAAAGAAAAAGGTAAAAAAAGAGTGGAAGAAATAAGTCAAGATGAAAGAGAGAAAATAAGAGAGGAAGAAAGAAGAAAAATAATGAAAGAAATGAAAAGAGAAAAACATGCCTCCTATAGTAGTCATGACTCTTGCAAGAGTTTAAGTGAGGAACTTAGCGACTATTATAGAGGGCGTGATAGTTCACATACTAAACATCACTCCCAAAGAAGAGAAAAAGATAGAAGGCCTCAAGAGGTTAACATTAGCCTCCCATATTTCCATGGAAAAGATAATGTTGAGGCCTACTTAGATTGGGAAATGAAGGTTGAACAACTCTTTGCTTGCCATCATATTAGCGAAGAGAGAAAAGTTCCATTGGCTACCCTTAGCTTTCAAGGGTATGCCCTCTATTGGTGGACTTCCCTTGTTAGGGAACGAAGGATTCATGGGGATCCTCCAGTAGAGTATTGGAATGATCTTAAGAGTGCCCTTAGGAAGAGACGCATTCCCTCCTACTAGGAAAGGGAGCTTATGGACAAGCTCTAAAGGCTTAGACAAGGGAGTATGAGTGTTGAAGAATATAGACAACAAATGGAACTACTCCTTTTAAGATTTGGACTTAGGGAGGAGGAAAGAACAAGCATAGCTAGGTTCCTTAGTGGGCTTAATATGGAAGTGAGGGACAAGGTTGAATCCTTCCATATAGGGACCTAGATGAGCTAGTCCAACTTTGTATAAGAGTGGAGCAACAACTTAAAAGAAAGCCTTCTTCAAAATATAATGGCTCTCACTCTTATCCAAGGAAGGACCAAGCCCATGAAATTTTGGGGGCTGCACCTTCAAAACCCAAGGAAGATAAGGGTATGACCATAGAGAAATACACCCCTAAGACTAGTTCCCAAAAAAGGTCTAGCAACATTAAATGCTTCAAATTTCTTGGGAGAGGTCACATTGCCTCTCAATGCCCCACAAAGAAAACTATGATCATGAGGGGTCAAGACATTTATAGTAGTCAAGAGGAGACTACTTCTTGCCCCTCCTCTAGTGGAAGTGAAGATGAAGTAAGGGGTGAAGAGTCTAGTGAGGAAGTCTACCCCCACGAAGAAGGTGACCTCTTAATGGTTAGAAGGCTTCTTGGAGATCAATCTTGTGATCTATCTCAATACCAAAGAGAGATCATCTTTCATACATGTTAGTGCTTAGCTTTACTTAGTTTTAAAAGATTGGCTAAAATTTTGTTAAAACATAAGCACTTAGACAATGAAGGAAAGCTGGAGTTGCTGCACATGATGTCTAACATTATGTCAAGGAATCAGATTGGGCTGCACAATGCACAAGGCAAGATAAAATGTCAAATGAAGAATTGAAGCTGCAGGATCCACGATGTCGGATACAATGTCCAGGACATCCTGCCCGAAAATACTGGACACATAAATCTGTTATATCTTTAACAGATTAATGTGCAGTCAGCAACAGATTAGGAGCTCTATCTTTAGGAACGAATTAAAAGATAATTAAAGATTGAATTACAAACTTGAATAGTTTCGTTCAGGGATTAGAGATTGAAGATAAAAACTAAAAGATAAAACTTTATCTTTTAGATCTTTAAGTGCAGATTTTTCAGGAGAATGATAAGCTTATCCAGCGCAAGTTGTTGCAGCCCAGATACGTACACTGCTATATAAACATGAAGGCTGCACGGGTTTTTAATCAAGTCAGAGATTGAAGAGTTATTTTGTGAGTTTTGTGACTTGAGTGTTTTGTGAGCCACCTTGATGTTACCCTAACATCAAGTGTTGGACCTGAGTGTGCAGAGTTGATCTCTATTGTTCAGAGAGCAATCTCTGGTGTGTCTTTGATTTGTTTGTAAACACGGGTGAGTGATTGAGAGGGAGTGAGAGGGGTTCTCATATCTAAGAGTGGCTCTTAGGTAGAAGTTGCATGGGTAGTGGTTAGGTGAGAAGGTTGTATACAGTGGCTGTTAGATCTTCGAACTAATACTATTTTAGTGGATTTCCTCCCTGGCTTGGTAGCCCCCAGATGTAGGTGACGTTGCACCGAACTGGGTTAACAATTCTCTTGTGTTATTTACTTGTTTAATCTGTTCATACTGTCATATACAATCTGCATGTTCTGAAGCGCGATGTCGTGACATCCTGTACGACATCTGTCCTCAGTATCAGAATTTCAATTGGTATCAGAGCGGGCACTCTAAATCACTGAGTGAGATCTAGGGAGATAAATTCTGATGAACATGGAGAAAGAAGGAGGACCAGTGAACAGACCACCAATTCTGGATGGAACCAACTATGAATACTGGAAAGCAAGGATGGTGGCCTTCCTCAAATCACTGGATAGCAGAACCTGGAAAGCTGTCATCAAAGGCTGGGAACATCCCAAGATGCTGGACGCAGAAGGAAAGCCCACTGATGAATTGAAGCCAGAAGAAGACTGGACAAAAGAAGAAGACGAATTGGCACTTGGAAACTCCAAAGCCTTGAATGCCCTATTCAATGGAGTTGACAAGAATATCTTCAGATTGATCAACACATGCACAGTTGCCAAGGATGCATGGGAGATTCTGAAAACCACCCATGAAGGAACCTCCAAAGTGAAGATGTCCAGATTGCAACTATTGGCTACAAAATTCGAAAATCTGAAGATGAAGGAGGAAGAATGCATTCATGACTTCCACATGAACATTCTTGAAATTGCCAATGCTTGCACTGCCTTGGGAGAAAGGATGACAGATGAAAAGCTGGTGAGAAAGATCCTCAGATCTTTGCCTAAGAGATTTGACATGAAAGTCACTGCAATAGAGGAGGCCCAAGACATTTGCAACATGAGAGTAGATGAACTCATTGGTTCCCTTCAAACCTTTGAGCTAGGACTCTCGGATAGGACTGAAAAGAAGAGCAAGAACCTGGCGTTCGTGTCCAATGATGAAGGAGAAGAAGATGAGTATGACCTGGATACTGATGAAGGTCTGACTAACGCAGTTGTGCTCCTTGGAAAACAGTTCAACAAAGTGCTGAAAAGAATGGACAGGAGGCAGAAACCACATGTCCGGAACATCCCTTTCGACATCAGGAAAGGTAGTGAATACCAGAAGAAGTCAGATGAAAAGCCCAGTCACAGCAAAGGAATTCAATGCCATGGGTGTGAAGGCTATGGACACATCAAAGCTGAATGTCCCACCCATCTCAAGAAGCAGAGGAAAGGACTTTCTGTATGTTGGTCTGATGATACAGAGAGTGAACAAGAAAGTGATTCTGACAGAGATGTGAATGCACTCACTGGGAGATTTGAATCTGATGAAGATTCAAGTGATATTGATATTGAAATCACTTTTGATGAGCTTGCTATATCCTATAGAGAACTATGCATCAAAAGTGAGAAGATTCTTCAGCAAGAAGCTCAACTGAAGAAGATCATTGCAAATCTGGAGGCTGAGAAGGAGGCACATGAAGAGGAGATCTCTGAGCTTAAAGGAGAAATTGGTTTTCTGAACTCTAAACTGGAAAACATGACAAAATCAATAAAGATGCTGAATAAAGGCTCAGATATGCTTGATGAGGTGCTACAGCTTGGGAAGAATGTTGGAAACCAGAGAGGACTTGGATTTAATCATAAATCTGCTGGCAGAACAACCATGACAGAATTTGTTCCTGCCAAAAACAGCACTGGAGCCACGATGTCACAACATCGGTCTCGACATCATGGAACGCAACAGAAAAAGAGCAAAAGAAAGAAGTGGAGGTGTCACTACTGTGGCAAGTATGGTCACATAAAGCCCTTTTGCTATCATCTACATGGCCATCCACATCATGGAACTCAAAGTAGCAGCAGCGGAAGGAAGATGATGTGGGTTCCAAAACACAAGATTGTTAGTCTTGTTGTTCATACTTCACTTAGAGCATCAGCTAAGGAAGATTGGTACCTAGATAGCGGCTGTTCCAGACACCTGACAGGAGTTAAAGAATTCCTGGTGAACATTGAACCTTGCTCCACTAGCTATGTGACATTTGGAGATGGCTCTAAAGGAAAGATCACTGGAATGGGAAAGCTAGTCCATGATGGACTTCCTAATCTGAACAAAGTACTGCTGGTGATGGGACTGACTGCAAACTTGATCAGCATCAGTCAGTTGTGTGATGAAGGATTCAATGTAAACTTCACAAAGTCAGAATGCTTGGTGACAAATGAGAAGAGTGAAGTTCTAATGAAGGGCAGCAGATCAAAGGACAACTGTTACCTATGGACACCTCAAGAAACCAGTTACTCCTCCACATGTCTATCCTCCAAAGAAGATGAAGTCAAAATATGGCATCAAAGATTTGGACATCTGCACTTAAGAGGCATGAAGAAAATCATTGACAAAGGTGCTGTTAGAGGCATTCCCAATCTGAAAATAGAAGAAGGCAGAATCTGTGGTGAATGTCAGATTGGAAAGCAAGTCAAGATGTCCCACCAGAAGCTTCAACATCAGACCACTTCCAGGGTGCTGGAACTACTTCACATGGACTTGATGGGGCCTATGCAAGTTGAAAGCCTTGGAGGAAAGAGGTATGCCTATGTTGTTGTGGATGATTTCTCCAGATTTACCTGGGTCAACTTTATCAGAGAGAAATCAGACACCTTTGAAGTATTCAAAGAGTTGAGTCTAAGACTTCAAAGAGAAAAAGACTGTGTCATCAAGAGAATTAGGAGTGACCATGGCAGAGAGTTTGAAAACAGCAAGTTTACTGAATTCTGCACATCTGAAGGCATCACTCATGAGTTCTCTGCAGCCATCACACCACAACAAAATGGCATAGTTGAAAGGAAAAACAGGACTTTGCAAGAAGCTGCTAGGGTCATGCTTCATGCCAAAGAACTTCCCTATAATCTCTGGGCTGAAGCCATGAACACAGCATGCTATATCCACAACAGAGTCACACTTAGAAGAGGGACTCCAACCACACTGTATGAAATCTGGAAAGGGAGGAAGCCAACAGTCAAGCACTTCCACATCTTTGGAAGTCCATGTTACATTTTGGCAGATAGAGAGCAAAGGAGAAAGATGGATCCCAAGAGTGATGCAGGAATATTCTTGGGATACTCTACAAACAGCAGAGCATATAGAGTATTCAATTCCAAAACCAGAACTGTGATGGAATCCATCAATGTGGTTGTTGATGATCTAACTCCAGCAAGAAAGAAGGATGTCGAAGACGATGTCAGAACATCGGGAGACAATGTAGCAGATACAGCTAAAAGTGCAGAAAATGCAGAAAATGCAGAAAACTCTGATTCTGCTACAGATGAACCAAACATCAATCAACCTGACAAGAGTCCCTCCATTAGAATCCAGAAGATGCACCCCAAGGAGCTGATTATAGGAGATCCAAACAGAGGAGTCACTACAAGATCAAGGGAGATTGAGATTGTCTCCAATTCATGCTTTGTCTCCAAAACTGAGCCAAAGAATGTGAAAGAGGCACTGACTGATGAGTTCTGGATCAATGCTATGCAAGAAGAATTGGAGCAATTCAAAAGGAATGAAGTTTGGGAGCTAGTTCCTAGACCCGAGGGAACTGATGTGATTGGCACCAAGTGGATCTTCAAGAACAAAACCAATGAAGAAGGTGTTATAACCAGAAACAAGGCCAGACTTGTTGCTCAAGGCTACACTCAGATTGAAGGTGTAGACTTTGATGAAACTTTCGCCCCTGTTGCTAGACTTGAGTCCATCAGATTGTTACTTGGTGTAGCTTGCATCCTCAAATTCAAGCTGTACCAGATGGATGTGAAGAGCGCGTTTCTGAATGGATACCTGAATGAAGAAGTCTATGTGGAGCAGCCAAAGGGATTTGTAGATCCAACTCATCCAGATCATGTATACAGGCTCAAGAAGGCTCTCTATGGATTGAAGCAAGCTCCAAGAGCTTGGTATGAAAGGCTAACAGAGTTCCTTACTCAGCAAGGGTATAGGAAGGGAGGAATTGACAAGACTCTCTTTGTCAAACAAGATGCTGAAAACTTGATGATAGCACAGATATATGTTGATGACATTGTGTTTGGAGGGATGTCGAATGAGATGCTTCGACATTTTGTCCAACAGATGCAATCTGAATTTGAGATGAGTCTTGTTGGAGAGCTGACTTATTTTCTGGGACTCCAAGTGAAGCAGATGGAAGACTCCATATTCCTCTCACAAAGCAAGTATGCAAAGAACATTGTCAAGAAGTTTGGGATGGAAAATGCCAGCCATAAAAGAACACCTGCACCTACTCACTTGAAGCTGTCAAAGGATGAAGCTGGCACCAGTGTTGATCAAAGTCTGTACAGAAGCATGATTGGGAGCTTACTATATTTAACAGCAAGCAGACCTGACATCACCTTTGCAGTAGGTGTTTGTGCAAGATATCAAGCCAATCCCAAGATAAGTCACTTGAATCAAGTAAAGAGAATTCTGAAATATGTAAATGGCACCAGTGACTATGGGATTATGTACTGTCATTGTTCAGATTCAATGCTGATTGGATATTGTGATGCTGATTGGGCTGGAAGTGCAGATGACAGAAAAAGCACTTCTGGTGGATGTTTCTATTTGGGAAACAATCTTATTTCATGGTTCAGCAAGAAGCAGAACTGTGTGTCCCTATCTACTGCAGAAGCAGAGTATATTGCAGCAGGAAGCAGCTGTTCACAACTAGTTTGGATGAAGCAGATGCTGAAGGAGTACAATGTCGAACAAGATGTCATGACATTGTACTGTGACAACATGAGTGCTATTAATATTTCTAAAAATCCTGTTCAACACAGCAGAACCAAGCACATTGACATTAGACATCACTATATTAGAGATCTTGTTGATGATAAAGTTATCACACTGGAGCATGTTGCCATTGAGGAACAAGTAGCAGATATTTTCACAAAGGCATTGGATGCAAATCAGTTTGAAAAACTGAGGGGCAAGCTGGGCATTTGTCTGCTAGAGGAGTTATAGCAGTTACTTCTATCTGAACGTGCTCAAACTTCTCACTCAACATTAATAGCACGTTCACTACTGGGCCAAAACAAATTCAACCTCCGTTTCACACGTTCTCCTACATTCCTCATTCAAACTTACATTTTCGTGGCAATCTCGTTTGCATCAGCATTCCCCAACACTTCTCAGATATTCACGAAACCACTCCCAAAGCTCTGCTTCTCCATGGCTACCTCACCAAAAGAAACCTCATCCCCTGTTTCACCCTCTGTACCATCATCTCCATCATCCTCCAAAACTCCATCAAACCAGGAACAACCTGCACTCAATATCCAATCCATACAAATGATTCCTGGTCCAGGCCCTGTTCCTGAGAAACTGGTCCCTAAAAGACAACAGGGAGTGAAGATTTCTGAAAACCCTAGCTTTGCAACAAGCCCTAGGGAAGAAGACACTGAGATGGATAAGAAGATCCGCAGTTTTGTGAATAGCATTTTGAAAAATGCTTCTGTCCCTGATGCTGATAAAGATGTCCCAACATCTTCCACCCCAAATGCTGAAGTCCTCTCTTCATCCAGTGAAGAGAAATCAACAGAGGAAGAGGATCAAGTCACAGAGGAGACCCCTGCACCAAGGGCACCAGAACCTGCTCCAGGTGACTTCATTGACCTAGAAGAAGTAGAATCTGATGAGGAACCCATTGCCAAAAAGTTGGCACCTGGCATTGCAGAAAGATTACAAAGCAGAAAGGGAAAAACCCCCATTACTAGGTCTGGACGAATCAAAACTACTGCACAGAAGAAGAGCACACCAATCACTCCTACCACATCCAGATGGAGCAAAGTTGCAATCCCTTCCAAGAAGAGGAAAGAAATTTCCTCATCTGATTCTGATGATGATGTCGAACTAGATGTTCCCGACATCAAGAGAGCCAAGAAATCAGGGAAAAAGGTGCCTGGAAATGTCCCTGATGCCCCATTGGACAACATTTCATTCCACTCCATTGGCAATGTTGAAAGGTGGAAATTTGTATATCAACGCAGACTTGCTTTAGAAAGAGAACTGGGGAGAGATGCCTTGGATTGCAAGGAGATCATGGACCTCATCAAGGCTGCTGGACTGCTGAAAACTGTCACCAAGTTGGGAGATTGTTATGAAAGTCTAGTCAGGGAATTCATTGTCAACATTCCCTCTGACATAACAAACAGAAAGAATGATGAGTATCAGAAAGTGTTTGTCAGAGGAAAATGTATTAGATTCTCCCCTGCTGTAATCAACAAGTACCTGGGCAGACCAACTGAAGGAGTGGTGGATATTGCTGTTTCTGAGCATCAAATTGCCAAGGAAATCACTGCCAAGCAAGTCCAGCATTGGCCAAAGAAAGGGAAGCTTTCTGCAGGGAAGCTAAGTGTGAAGTATGCAATCCTGCATAGGATTGGCACTGCCAACTGGGTACCCACCAATCATACTTCCACTGTTGCCACAGGTTTGGGTAAATTTCTGTATGCTGTTGGAACCAAGTCCAAATTTAATTTTGGAAACTATATTTTTGATCAAACTATTAAGCATTCAGAATCTTTTGCTGTCAAATTACCCATTGCCTTCCCAACTGTATTGTGTGGCATTATGTTGAGTCAACATCCCAATATTTTAAACAACATTGACTCTGTGAAGAAGAGAGAATCTCCTCTATCCCTGCATTACAAACTGTTTGAGGGGACACATGTCCCAGACATTGTCTCGACATCAGGGAAAGCTGCTGCTTCAGGTGCTGTGTCCAAGGATGATTTGATTGCTGAACTCAAGGACACATGCATGGTGCTGGAGGCAACCATCAAAGCCAACACAGAGAAGAAAATGGAGCTGGAACGCCTGATCAAAAGACTCTCAGACAATGGCGTTGATGATGGAGAAGCAGCTGAGGAAGAAGATGCAGCAGAGGATACAGAATCAGATGATGATGATTCTGATGCCACCCCATGACCATCAGACCTTTATTTTTGCTTTTTACTCTTACTAGCTATTGGGGCATGTCCCTTTGCACATTAATTTCATGCATTCTACTTTTGCCAAATTCTGTCTAAAAAGGGGGAGTAGTAGGATATTATATTATGCATGATTAGTAGGATATTATGCATGATTTATGATTTTGAGGGGGAGTAGTATTTATATGATTTTGAGGGGGAGTAGTATTTATACTGCTGCTGCTGATGATGATTGATGTAAGCTACTGAAACTAGTAGCTGATAGAAGAATATTCACTTCACAGCAGTAAGAGCATGGAGACAGGGGGAGCAGAAAGCTGATGTCACGTGAGATGTCTTGACATCCTGGAAAAGACTTGTAGATTTGCAACTTGCAGAATTTTGCTGTCACCACTACAGATACTGCTGTGCTTGATTACTCTGATAATGAAAGTTGCTGATCCCACTTGCATGACTGCTCGTACCTGCTCAGGAAGTGTCTAAGTATGTTTTAGACAAAATTTGCCAAAGGGGGAGATTGTTAGTGCTTAGCTTTACTTAGTTTTAAAAGATTGGCTAAAATTTTGTTAAAACATAAGCACTTAGACAATGAAGGAAAGCTGGAGTTGCTGCACATGATGTCTAACATTATGTCAAGGAATCAGATTGGGCTGCACAATGCACAAGGCAAGATAAAATGTCAAATGAAGAATTGAAGCTGCAGGATCCACGATGTCGGATACAATGTCCAGGACATCCTGCCCGAAAATACTGGACACATAAATCTGTTATATCTTTAACAGATTAATGTGCAGTCAGCAACAGATTAGGAGCTCTATCTTTAGGAACGAATTAAAAGATAATTAAAGATTGAATTACAAACTTGAATAGTTTCGTTCAGGGATTAGAGATTGAAGATAAAAACTAAAAGATAAAACTTTATCTTTTAGATCTTTAAGTGCAGATTTTTCAGGAGAATGATAAGCTTATCCAGCGCAAGTTGTTGCAGCCCAGATACGTACACTGCTATATAAACATGAAGGCTGCACGGGTTTTTAATCAAGTCAGAGATTGAAGAGTTATTTTGTGAGTTTTGTGACTTGAGTGTTTTGTGAGCCACCTTGATGTTACCCTAACATCAAGTGTTGGACCTGAGTGTGCAGAGTTGATCTCTATTGTTCAGAGAGCAATCTCTGGTGTGTCTTTGATTTGTTTGTAAACACGGGTGAGTGATTGAGAGGGAGTGAGAGGGGTTCTCATATCTAAGAGTGGCTCTTAGGTAGAAGTTGCATGGGTAGTGGTTAGGTGAGAAGGTTGTATACAGTGGCTGTTAGATCTTCGAACTAATACTATTTTAGTGGATTTCCTCCCTGGCTTGGTAGCCCCCAGATGTAGGTGACGTTGCACCGAACTGGGTTAACAATTCTCTTGTGTTATTTACTTGTTTAATCTGTTCATACTGTCATATACAATCTGCATGTTCTGAAGCGCGATGTCGTGACATCCTGTACGACATCCGTCCTCAGTATCAGAATTTCAATACAAGATGCAAAATTTTAGATAAAACTTGTTCTCTCATTGTTGATAGTGGATCTTGTTGCAATTTTTGTAGCACAAGATTAGTTTCCAAGTTGAACCTAACTATTATTCCCCACCCAAAAACCTTATAAACTTCAATGGCTCAATGAGCAAGGGGAAATGATAGTTAACCAACAAGTGAAGGTACCTTTCTCTATTGGGACATATATGGATGAAGTTAATTGTGATATAGTTCCCATGGAGGCAGTACATATTCTTTTAGGAAGGCCATGGCAATTTGATAGGAAGATCATTTACAATCGCCTAACTAATGAAATTACCCTCACCCATCTTGGCACTAAATTTGTGCTGCATCCTCAAACACCTTCACAGGTGGCCAAAGATCAACTAACTATGAAAGATAAGAGGGATGAGGAAGAAAAACTAGAAAAGCAAACGAAAAAGAAGGATAGTAAGGCCTTGTCTTCAAAGGCCAAGGGGAAGGAAAAGGATTCTTCCAAGAAGATTGTAAAGAAGGAAAATCATTTTGCAACAAAAGGTGATATTAAAATAGCACTCCTTCTTAAACAATCTTTCTACCTTCTCCTATCAAGGGAAACATCCCTTAGCACCGCCATACCTCTTGAGCTTGAGGTTATTCCTCAAGTAAAGGAGTTGTTGGATGAGGGCTTGGTTCGCAAGAGCTTAAATCCTTGTTCTTTGTTGGTGCCTAAAATAGGTATTATTAGGCACCAAATCCCTATGATAGGTGGTATGATGAATGTGTTGAGTGGTGCAACAATCTTTTGTAAAATCACTCATGCACCCAAAATCTTCATGATTTGTGTACACAGGGACTCATTAGGTAGGTTTGTTCTTATTTTTTGTTACAATGAAAACCTAGGTGCTCATGTGGGACACCTTAGGTTTGTCGTAATTGTTTTTAGGAATAATCAACATGAAAATAAAGAAAAAGGTATGTTTTATTCCATTACTTCCTTAACTTTTTAAATAGTGATCAAGGGCTTCCCATGGACCCTAAGAGAATAAAGGTCATTCCTAAGTGGCCTACTCCACCAAGTATAAGGGAAATTTGAGGCTTCAATATCTTAATAAACTTTTACAAAAGGTTTGTCCCATATTTTTCTATACTTGTAGCACCACTCATTGAGTTGTTGAGGAACTATATTCTCTTATGGGAAGATGGACGGGAAAGGGGTTTCCAGTCCTTACCGTACTCTAACATACCCAACATCACTAATACATATGTTTTTATTCTTTTTACAGGTGTTGAGGAAAAAATTAATGAGTTTCAAGAGCCTCTGGATTTGAGGTCAAATCCTTTTCAAGGGGGAGGGAATGATGCAATCCTACCCCCAAGGGCATTGGATAGAAGACTCCAAGAAGATTGGACCAAAGATGTAAGAGAAGGTCCTAGGGTTCTCATGAGCCTTAGGGTAGATTTCGGGCCCATGGACTAAGTATGAGCCCACTTATCTTTGTACATATTAGATTAAGGTTTCATTAATTTTGGGTCTTGTATTTAGGGCTCCATAATGTAGGTAGGGTACCCTAGAAATATAGGATTTTTCAGCCCTTGTATTTTAGGGCACCTAGACTAGTTTTTGTATTAGGGGTAGTTTTGTAATTTCATATGCACTAAGTGAATATTTGATGTGTGTGGTTGGAAATAAATTTAATTGAATTGGTAGAAGCCCAATCCAATTAAATTTTAGAGGGGGAGGTGAGCATTTTCTTACTACACCCCATTGCCACAACATATAGTCACACTTTGTGCATGTCCTTAATGTTTTACATGCCTCACGGCACCTAAGCACACTTAGTGGAGAATCTTGGAATTGATCTTGGATTAGTGGGCTGAACCATAACTAAAATTCACTAATCATAATTAGTGAAATTTTGGCTCCAAAGTTTGGCTCCACAAATTCAATTTCAAATTCAAGTGAAATTTTAATTGAAATTCAAATTTCCCTCCAAATTTGTGTGACACTTAGGCTATAAATAGAGGTCATATGTGTGCATTTTTTTGAACTTTGATCATTTGAATATTAAACTTCAGATTTCAGAGCTCATTTAGAGCACAAAATTTCGTGCTCTTCTCTCCCTCTCCCTTCACTCATCTCCTTCTTCCTCCAAGCTCTTATCCATGGCCTCCTATGGTGGTAAGCTTCTTCTAGACTCATCTTCTCCTTGAAGTGGCATCTCCTCTCTCTCTTCCTTTCTCCATTCCTTTGCCATTCATCTTCCAAGAAGCAAATGAATCCATTGATGAAGAAGATCCTAGGCCTACAAGCTCAAATGGAGCTTACATCATAATACCTTCCCCGTGCGTAAAAACAACTCCCGAACCTTTCACGATTAAAGTTCGTAAACCACACCTTTCTGGTTTTTCCAACGTTTTCCTCGAAAAAACGCTGGTGGTGACTGCGCGCGCCTTCCTCCCTTGGAAGACTCACTCGTGAGCCCTCGCGTCGCCCTCCCGCCGAAGGGTAGGTTGCGACAATATCTATCTCATGCATACATTTTAAAAAACACACTAAAGCATCAAAGAGTTATATACAAAAACATAAGAGAATAAAAGGGAAACCGACAAAAGGGAAGTCATGATATTGCACAAGGTTAGAAGGCCTAACTCTCTAAAAAACAGTCCCCAGTGGAGTTGTCAACTGTCGCGACCTGCCATCCGGTGGAGGCGCGAAAAAGGCCTCTCGTGTGGGCCAAGGGTGTGTCTTGCATCAAAGGAACATGCGTGGAGTCACCACCAATGTTAATTCGAGGAAAACGTCGGAAAAACCAAAAAGACGATGGTCTGTATATTTTGAAAATAAGGGTTCGGGAGTTGTTTACGCACGGGGAAGGTATTAGCACCCCACACGCCTGTCACAAGGGACGACAACCTTCAACCAAGTGTGCAAAACATGACTTCAAAGTTATATATTTTCCCTTTTTATGTTTTTAAGTTTTTCTTGCCTTTTTTATGTTTTTTACTTTTTTGTGGTCGACAAGTGGTGTTTCCCTCGCTCCTAGGTATCCTCGGGTGTGATGAAGAAATCAGACCTACGTAGTTCTTTCAAACTAAACATTGGTTAAATTGTTTTTATCTTTTTTCGCATGATTGATTTTAATCGAACAAAAGTCATTTTAAGGCGTTGGACCTTTAAATGATCTTTTGATTCTTTAAAAGTCATTTTATTACTTTTTCAGATATTTTATTATTTTATTTTTATTTTCAGATGTTTTATTATTTTATTTTTATTTCCAGATATTTTTTTATTTTATTATTTTTTGGTTTTTAACTGAGGTTACGACATGAATAGTCGGCTGGATTTTATTTTAAGGGGGATTAAACGAGATTACAACACAAACGATAGGTTGAAATTCATTTAAACATCGATTAAGTGAGATTATGGATTAATTGATCGGTCGAAACTCGCTTAAAACGAAGAAAAGAAATACCGAAAGTAGAAGAATGAAGATGAAAACATACAATGCAAGAATGGACCCCTAAGGGTGCATAGAATGAATTGAAAGCTTCAAAATCAAAAACTAACCAGTTGAAGATCGAAGAAAAATGAAGAAAGAACGAAGAACAATGAAGAACGTCCACGGAATCGATCACGGAAACGTCTCGGAAGCGTTACGGAAGCACCTTGGCTTGGATTTTCTCCTTCTTTCTTCTTCTCCTCACTAATTCCAAGTGAAAACTCAGTGCAAAAAATGTTGAACCCCTTAAACTCAGCCCCCTCCCCTATTTATAGCAAAAAAAATAGGGTTGCTTCCTGATGAAGTTTCTTGAGTGCACCCCCCAATTGATCAGTTCACCCCCCTCCAGAATGTTCTATATTGGCCCAGATGGCCCAATGCTAGTTACACCCCTAGTTTGATGAGTGCACCCCCTCCAGAATGTTCTAGATGGGCTTGATGCTACTTACACCCACTAGTATGATGAGTGCAACCCTGCTCCAGAATGTTTTAGATGGGCCCAGATGGGGCCAATGCTTGTTACACCCCCCAGTTTGATGAGTGCACCCCCTTTCAGAATGTTCTAGATGGGCCTAGATGGGCCTAATGCTAGTTACACCCCTTATTTTGATGATTGCAACCCCTCCTCATTTTGTGTTTTTGGCTGATTTCTTTCCAAAACATCGCGAAACTTTACGGATTACGTGGCGATGAGTGTTAAGCATCTTAAATTGGCCAGCCAAAGTCCGTATGTTGACGAACAATTGTCCCCGGATGAAATTATGGTATGAAAAGTAGTATTGAGTTTAGATAGACAAATGGACTCATTCAGAGAAGTACATACTAGTTTTGCAAATGACATCCCAAAATGTATTCCTTTTGACATAGAAAAAGATTCTTCTGGACTCAATCCCTCTTGATCTCCATGCCAAGAATCTTTTCAGCAGTTCCCATGTCCTTCATCTCAAATGACTTCAGCTTCTGAATTGCCAACAAATTTTGAGATTCTATGAGCATGTTGTCACATTGAGTACTAGATAGATGTGGGAATCATCGTCCACCTTGCTATTATATACACATGAGTCATAAGGACTTTTAAGGTACCAATGAATGACAATGAATTCATCAGATCTCTTGCACCACTGCCTTGGTGATTAATTCATCCCATAAAGAGACCTTTTCAATCTATAGACATAATTTTCCTTTTCTTCCACCACAAAACCTTCAATTGTTGCATCAGAATGTGTTGCTCTAGTCTTCCTTGAGAAAGGTAGTTTGGACATTGAATTGCTCTAACTCCATGTCCAGAGTTTCCACTAGGGCCAGCAAAATACGCATGGAGGTATGTCCAACTACTAGAGAGGATATCTCATTATAGTCCAGTCATTCCTTCAGATAGTAGCCCTTAGCTACCAAACATACTTTAAAACATATGACATCTTCAATGGATGATCCAGATTTCATCTTAAAGATCCACTTGCACCTAAGTATGGTTCTTTTGAGGGGATTCAATTTCTTCATTCATAGCCATCATCCACTCCTCAGCTTCAGAACAAGAAATTTCTTCCTGATAAGTGGTTGGTTCGAATGAATAAATTTCTTTTACTACTTGTAGTACATAAGACATTATATCAAAGTCATATCTTTCAGGAACTTTGATTTTTGTGACATTCTAAATGTTATGGTTTTGGGCTGTTCGGATAGTTTTAACCTGTCCAGTCAGTCCCCTCAACTGGTGTTGAATTATGATGTTGAGGGTGCATTTGAAGATCCTAATTAGTTTCATCAGGTGTGTCAAACTACTTTTTATCACTAATGTTTCTGATTATGGAGCTCTTAAACTCCACCTACTTAGTGACATCCATAACCTTGCCTAAATCTTCATCAGATTTAGAATGCGGCATAGAAAGTTCGTCAAAAATGATATCTCTACTCAGAATAATCTTTCTTTTAGATGGGGACCAGACTTGGATTCCTTTGACTCCATCTCCATAGCCCATAAAGAATCCCTTCTTGGCAAAGGGCTCTAACTTACCTTCACTTACGTGAGAGTATGTCGGACATCCAGACACCTTCATCATTGAGTATTCAACTGGTTTGTTAGACCATACCTAAATAGGGGTCTTGAAGTCTATGGTAGTGGATAGTGAGAAATTCACGAGATAGCATGTTGTGCTGACTACCTTAGCCTAGAAACTCCTATTCAATCCTGAATTGAATAATATGCATTTAGCCCTTTCAAACATGGTCTTGTTCGTTCTTTCAACTACTTTGTTTTGTTGTGGAGTATAGGGTACAATGTGCTATCTTGATATGCCTTCATCTTTACAAAATCTCAAGCCATAGTCAGTTCTAAGACACTTTACTATCTTTCTTGTATGATTGTTCATAAGAATCGTTTGATGCTTGAAAAATTTGAAAGCTGCAAATTTTTGCTTCATCATGATTACCCATGTCATCTTAGAGTAATCATCAATGATGGAGATGAAATACCTTGCCCCTCCTAGTGATGGAACTCTCAAAGGCCCCCAATAGTCAGAATGGACGTAGTCTAACATGGCCTTTGTTGTGTTCACAACCTTTGGAAACTTCGTTTAATATTGTTTCCCATAGACGCAATGCTCACAAAACTAAAGAAGTTCCACCTTGTGATTTCCAAGTATGTTGTCATACCCAAATTTCGTCTGGGGACAATCATTTGCAAACATTTGGGTTCTTGCCTGCCAAATTGAGCTGCTTAACACCAATTGCCGCACAATCCGTAAGGTTTTTCGATGTTTCAGAAAAGAATGCAGAAAATAACCAAAAGGGAGGGCAAAATGGTCATTTGGTGACTTTTTCAGGACCCTGGCTCGCCCATGCCACCAGAAAGCTTAGGGTTAAAGTAACCAGCTCGCCTGGGCGACATGAGCTCGCTTGGGCGAGCTGCTGTGCAACCTCCTCCCCTCATTTCCTATAAATAGGTGTTAGGGGGCTGAGGAGAAGGGTCTAGCTTCTTAGATTGAGAGGTTTTCACTAAAATTATTGAGAAGAAAGAGAAAGAAGAAGAAAAAACAAGGCCGAGGCACTTCCGTAACGTTTCCGTGATCAATTTTGTGATCGTTCTTCGTCCATTCTTCATCATTCTTCGTTCATCAATCGGTTAGTTTCTATTTTTGAAGTTGTGAATTCATTCTATGAACCCTTAGGGGTCCACTCTTGCTTTTCGCATCTTTATTTTCATTCTTCTACCAATAGTGATCTCATTTCCTTGTGTAAAGTGAGTTTAGACCGATTAATTGTGCTGTAATCTCATTTTTATCATAGTAAATCGAGTTTCCACCGATTAAATGTGCCATAATCTCACTTAATCAATGTAAACTAAAAATTCAACCGATCGTTTGTGTCATAACCTCGGTTAATCATTGAAAAATAAAGTTTCAACCGGTCATTTACTTTGCAAGTCCTCTTTTAATGAGTTTGAAGGTAACCAAGTGAAACCAAAGCTAAAATCAACACACAAATCAAGCATTTATCCACAAGAAAATCACTTGAAATCCGTTCAAAGGTCCAACGCCTTAACGGTCTCTTTTATTTTTATCGGTTAAAATGAACCTTTCAAAAGTCTAAAATCAACCCTACACATAACTTTCTTTCTTTCAAAGAACTACGTAGGTCTAAGTTCCTCATCGCAATTGAGGATACATAGGAGCCAGAGCCACGCTCTTGTCAACCCCAAAAAGTAAAATACATAAAAAGGGAAAAATAAACAAGAATTGAAGTCATGATTTTGCACATTTGATTAAAGGCTGTCGTCCCTTGAGGCGAACGTGTGGGGTGCTATTACCTTCCCCGCACATAAACAACTCCCAAACCTTTTATCCTTTAAATTCGTAGACCCCTTTTGGTTTTTCTAACGTTTCCCTCAAATAAATGTTGGTGGCGACTCTGCATGTTTTCCTTCCTTGGAAGACGCACCCGTGAGTAGGTTGCGACAGTTGGCGACTCCACTTGGACTTTTTTTAGAGAGTTAAGCCATTTAATCTGTGTCCATTTTTTTTATCATGACTTTCTCTTTTGTTTGTTTCTCTTTACTTTCTTTTATGTTCTTGTATTCATGTAACTCCTTTGATGCTTTTGTATTTTGTGTAGTTGTTTATTTAATACATGGATTGATAAATATTTGTTCATTTGATGCACACACGACACCTACACTTTTTGCACACACAGTGAGTTATTAAGGGCCCTATACCCGGGTCCATGGGAACATAGAAAGTGGAGGTGAATCTGTGGTCATGCTAAGTCTTCGACTTGCTTGATGAAAGTGAAATCTCATATAGAGTTTTTCTCTTTGATGATACGTTTTTGCTGGTAGTCCCTACCGGCACAATGTTTGATATCAAAGGGGATGATATCTCTAGAAACCTTTGAAAGTTATGTGCAACCACCTTGGGAATTATCACTAAATAGTGAACTTTTAGTCCCTCCCATTAGGTTCCTAAAATAGGGGCACAAAGCAAACACGCTACGTGTTGTTGCCATGCATATCTTTGTATGTCATGTTTGTTTGCGTCTTTCCTGTGCTTGCTATGTTGTTGGGAATTATCACTAAATAGTGAACTTTTAGTCCCTCCCATTAGGTTCCTAAAATAGGGGCACAAAGCAAACATGCTACGTGTTGTTGCCATGCATATCTTTGTATGTCATGTTTGTGTGCGTCTTTCCTGTGCTTGCTATGTTGTTATGTCATTTTGGCATTATTTGATTGCGTTACCATGCTTGTTTGACCGTATGTTTCTTTTCATGCTATCAACCACGTGCTCTCATGCATGCATACCCATACTATGTTGTCACTCATGCATTACATTGGTCTCGTTATGTTGTCACGGGAAGTCAGAAGGTCCGCACCACCTTCTTAAATGCATGCATGGGGCGCCATGGTAATGAATGCGAATGAACCATGATGCCCAATGTTCGTGAGTAAGAAGACATGATCTTCCGGGCTCTTGTGTCTGTAAAATGCATGGCATAAGCATTCTCTCATGTATTCATCATATTTCCTCCATGATAGGGTGTCGAAGTATCGATCAATAGAGTTTTTCATTCTAAAAAAACATGGGATCGAATCAAGCACCCTTGTCTAAGAAAAAGGTTCTATCACGTCAAAATCAAAAGCTTAGAAGTTTCCAGTTTGCAAGAGTTAGCGCAGTGGATGGATCAACTCCAATGTCAAGCTTTCTGCAAGACATATGGAAAGATCTAGGATTTGGCTATGATATAAGTGTCTGTTGAATCCATTGCATCCCTCATTCAATATTACGACCAGCTGTTAAGGTGTTTCACGTTTGGGGATTTTTAGTTAGTACCAACCATAGAAGAATTTGAAGGGATCTTGGGATGCCCTCTAGGAGGAAGGAAACCATATTTGTTTTCTGGGTTATACCCCTCCATGGCGAGGATAGCCAAAGTTGTCAAAATCTCGACGCAAGAATTGGATCGAGTAAAACAAAATAGAAATGGTGTGGTTGGGATACCAAGGAAGCACTTGGAAGAGAAAGCGAAAGCCTTGGCAGATCAAGGAGAATGGGCCTCATTCATTGATGCTTTAGCGCTATTGGTGTTCAAAGTCATCCTCTTTCCAAATGTGGATGGGCTAGTAGATCTAGCGGCGATCGACACTTTCCTTGCTTATCACCACAAAAAGGAAGGTCTGGTTGTTACGATGTTGGCCGATGCCTATGACACATTTTATCGGAGATGCAAGAGCGGAACAAGGATTGTCTGTGGCACACCCGCTATTTATGTATGGATGGTTTCTCACATTTTCCGCCATGAAAGTAGACCCGCCTATCCCCTACAAGGTCACCAGATGTGTTCTGAGAAAGGGAAAGCAAATTGGGAGCAGCTCTTGGCTAGTATGGTAGGGGCATCCGTTAATTGGTTCCCCCGATGGAAGGAAAGAGGGGTCGGAGTTTTGTCCTCATGTGAAGGGTTCCCGAACATCCCCTTGATGGGAACGAGGGGTTGCATCAATTATAATCTTGTACTTGCCATAAGACAACTTGGCTATCCCATGAGAGGAGCACCGTCAGAAGAGAGTATTACGCCTTTCATGACCTGAGGCTTCTGATCGAACCTAGCAAGTGCACCAGATCGCGCAAGTAGTATAAAGTGGTAAGAACCGAGTATCGAACTCTCGGGGAACTTGTGTTACTTGGTAAAGCTATATTCAATGAATAGGTGTCTTGTATGAAAATATATGTGTGGACTATGAACAGGTATCTAAACTAACTATTAAAAAGGAAAATCACGTGAGTAATGATGTGTAAAGACAACTAGACAATGTGTTGGTCTTCCTATTAGGTGCCTGATGTTGTAAGAATACTCTCTACTTAACAATGCTCATGTGTTCTATGGTGTCTCCTGAAATGCTAAACCTTGATCCCTCATGATAGTCTAGCCTAATCCTGATCAAGCATCGTCCTCAGATCCCTCTTGTTGGACTAAACTTGACTATAACCACATTAAGACAAACATACAAACAACTAGGTTACTGTACCCTGATCCCTTGTGATAATACGATAAACTAGCCCTGTCCTATCAAGTTCTAAGAATCAGACCAGTTCCCACCATTGAATGATCCTAACAAAGCATGCATCTACGTGATCAAGGCAAAAGCATACTAAAATGATGTATTGATAGCACAGAGAGCACATAAAACATCATTAAATAGATATAAAGGTATTTACATCAAGTACCTACAAGGAAGAACCAACAGAGGATTTAGCTCTCCATATCTGGGAAGGTTCCTTTACAACAAAGAGAAGAGAAAAATGAAGGATTGAAGAAATACAAGTAGTGGGGATGTCTCCTCCACCTCTAGAACCTCACAACAACTCACAAACTCATCTCTTGCTCTCAGGATGGCTTCCTCTTCAAGCTCAATTCTCTGCCAGTATTCGCACAACAAAAGCTCCAAAAACTCTCTGGAACTTGGACCTTTCTCTCTGGAAATCTCTAAAAATGCAGAAGCTTAAGGAAAAGCCCAAACTCCCTCTCCATTTCTGATTTCATGCTTAAATAGGTGGTCCCGTTGGTGCTCTCGCGCTTAGTGCGACTCTGGCTCGCTTAGCGCACGTAAGTGAATTTCGGCTTAGCGCGCGTCTTCTCGCCTAGCGGATGGATGCAAGAGGTGCGCTTAGCGGGATGAGCTCTTGCTCAGCTTGCATGTATAACTCATCCTTCTTCCATATTCTTCCTCGTGCTCAGTCGCAAGAATGGTGTGCTCAACGGATGGCTCGCTAAGCCGACAGATTGGCTTAGCGAGCAGATCAAAATCAGCACTTCACAAACTTGCCTAATTTACCTGAAATTGAAAGGGAATGATTATTAAATGCACAAAATGGGAGTACTAAGACTTATTGCCTATATTTAACAAAAAGTAATTACAACACTACAAAATGACCATAAATGGGAGGAGTTAGATACAATTTGCACATATTTCTTACACAAAAGTTAGTTGTATTCATCGACTAACAGCTTTGGTGACCCCAATTCAAGAATGCTTCAAAGTGTCCAAAAAGCATGGAATGCGGTGCAAAGAAAGGACAAGAAGCTTAGAGGAAGCAGCAATGGGATCATTGGTGGCTATCACATGTGGCTGAAGGCTCAGACGCAAGAGATAACTTGGTTCCCAAAGCTAGGGGTTTCAAGTGAGGAAGAGACTGAGGTCCCTGAGGAAAGCGAAGAGGTGCAAGCCTTAAAAGTGGAACTGGAAAGAACGCAAGTAGTCAAGGAAAAGTTCAAGACGGCAGCCATCAGAGTCAGAAAGGAATGTGACGAGCTGAGGGATGTCAACACAACTACAGCCACAACATTGGAACGAGAAACAAAGAGGGCCCGAAAAGAGGAATGGGGCCGAAACAAGTTCCGAGGGGCTTTATGGGGCAGCAATAGCGAACTCAAGCTCCAAAGGGCTAAGAGGGACTAGTCCAGAGTCGAAGGTATGATATTAGAGGACAAGTTAAAGGCTTGTCAAAGGTCAAAGAGAAGCTTGTCCGAATAGTTGAGTAGGACAGAAGAGAAACATGTGGGCTATCATTGACCAGTACAAAGAAAAGTTGAGTCTAGCTACTGGCCATGAGCAAAGATTAGAGGACGAGCATGCTAAAGTATCGGTCCTGCAAGTGAAAAGGGAAGCAAGGGAGAGAGTGATCAATTCATTACACAAAGAAGCTATAATGTGGATGGATAGGTTCGCTTTCACTTTGAATGGGAGCCAAGAGCTTCCAAGGCTATTAGCCAAAGTCAAGGTGATGGCGAATGTGTACTCGGCTCCCGAGGAAGTTCATGGGCTCCTCGATTATTGTCAGCATATGATTGATTTGATGGCCCACATAATTAGGAGCCGCTAAGGCGTTTGCATTTTCACTTTGATTTTGACAAGATGAAAAATTTTGTTCCTTAATGAAAATGAGTTTGGATCAATCCTATGTCTTTGCTAAAAATTCTGCGCAAGTCCAATACTTCGACAACTTATCTTTATCGTGCATTCATGTTTAGTTCTTTGTCACATTACTCACTGCATTATGTTCTTTTAGCAGTAAACACCATAACTAAACACGCTTTAAAGCACCCCTATCAAACCCATTTAAAAACTAGAATCATGGCTGAGATAAAAGAGGTGCAAGAGCAAATGAAGGCCAATACGGAGGCCTTGAAGGATCAAATGGCCTCCATGATGGAGGCCATGTTAAGATTGAAGCGAATGATGGAAAGCAATTCGGTCGTAGTTGCTGCCACTAGCGCCGCCGCCAAGGCAGATCCTACCCATCCATTCGCCATAAACCAAGTGAACCAACTGATCCCGTACATGATGGATTGATTTACTCTAATTGTTAAATTTATTATTCAATTTTATCAATTGGGTTGAGCCAGATTGGACTTGAAGAGAGCAGACAATTTTATTAGATTTCGTCTAATATCATTTTTTATTGCGTTCAGTTATTTTTATTTCGTTTTAGGCCAAAATAATGTAATAGGGCCCAGTGACTTTGAGTGACCCTTATAAATAGCAGCCTTGGGATTCGTGTAAAGGGGATTCTATTATTCATAAGAGAATACCTAAGCTGAGTGCATGGAGTTTTAGGGTTTTACGTTTTTTAGCTTTGTATTACTGTTCACGTGAATGCATTTTCCATTTTCGGCTTTCAATTGCAATTTCGTTTCTATTCCTTCTTCTGCCTTTAGCTTCATTTACGTTTTCTACCTTTCGCTTCATTTACGTTTATGCTTCTAGTTTCATTTTATGTTTTCTACTTTTGTTGAACTGATGGAAGGCTAAATTTATAGTGTTTTTTCCCTCTGAGGATGAAGCATAACTCTCTTTGAGGTTCTGTTTTTAATGTTGCTCTCCTATCGGTTTTCTTTTCACCAATTAACCCACATGCGTTCTGTTAATCTATGCACACTTTGTGTTTGATTAATTGCAACTGTGCTTAAATTACGTTCATGCTTAATGAACAAGGGCTTAATTGGTGTATGTGTTGCTTAATCACATATTGACTACCCTAAATTGATTTTCGCTTAGTAAATTAAATTAGGGTTGGATTAAGTGGTTAACTGCTAGGGGTGAAATCCTCATAACCTAGGATAAGAGAATGGCTTATGAATCAGAGGAAACAACATGTTTTTAATACTATTAATTTCGTATTACATTCTGCTTGTTCTTTAATTCATAAAACAAACACCCCCCCAATTGTTACTGTTATAACGAAGCATATTATGAACATTTGGTCAGTCATTGCTCGTTGAGAAACAACCTAGGATCACTTCCTAGTTACTGCATTTTAATGTTTATTTGATTTGGGTACGGCCTCGATCGTGGATCAAGAAGAAGAAGTGCTAGGCAGCACAGGTTGTCCACACATGGGGCATAATAGGAATGCTTACCCCTATGGCTTACCCCCCAACTACACACTGCCCAATGCAGTGCCCATGCCCAAAGAGAATGCTAACTGCGTTGTTCTTGTTCCTTTTGAAGGCCAGCAACCTCAGCCTATGGGGGAAAACCGTGAAGACCCTCGAGGTCATGCTCAAGTTGACTTTGAACCGTACATTACGTTCGCCACTAAGGGACCGACGTGTAGTGGTATGCCTTAGCCCAACGCTGCGGGGGCTCCTCAACACCGCCCGTTGCAACCTCAACACTTCTTCGTGGGCAGATTGCCTCTGCCAGTGGAAGGAAGGGAGAAATGGGACCTCATCGAAGAGAGGCTAAGGGCCATCGAATGGTTTGGTGATTACCCATTCATTGACATGGTAGAGTTGTGCTTGGTGCCTGATGTTGTCATTCCCCCGAAGTTCAAGGTACCAGATTTTGATAAGTACAAGGGGACTACTTTCCCCATGAATCACCTAAAAATGTACTGTTGAAAGATGGGGGCATACTCCAGGGACGAGAAGTTGTTAATGCATTTCTTCCAAGAGAGTTTGGCCGGAGCAGCGGTCACCTAGTATACCAATTTGGAGGCATCTAGGATCCACTCATGGAAGGACTTGATTATTGCCTTCACTAGGCAGTACCAATACAATACCGACATGGCTCATGACAAAATCCAATTGCAAAATATAAGCAAGAGGGAGCACGAGTCCTTTAAGAAGTATGCCCAAAGGTGGAGGGACCTGGTAGCACAAGTGGTGCCCCCCATGGTAGAAAGAGAAATGATTACAATGATAGTTGTCATACCCTAATTTCATCCGGGGACCATCCGTTGTTGGGATGCGACCCTCATTTGACCACTTCGAGGTACTTGGCACCCATCATTAGGCAATTCGTGAAATTCCGTGACATGCCGGAAGTTAAAGAAGGCATTGTAGCACGTTCTGTGACATGTCGGAAATTAAAAGGAAGTGTTAGTGCATAATCCGTAAAGTTCCGTAACATCCCGGAAACGAAAGGGGGATGATTACGTGATCTGTAAGGTTTCGTAACATTACGAAAAGAAAACAAGCTTCGTTACGGAAAAACAATCACCAAAAAAGAGCAAGAGGGTGTATTTAGTAAAAATGGGGGTCCAAATAGCAAACCAGGCCCACTTGGGCCATCCAGGATGTTCCTCCAGAAGGCGGTTGCTTCTGGACGAAGCAACCTAGCTCGCCTGGGCGAGCTGGGTGGCAAGCATCTCCTTCCTTTTCCTATAAATATGGGAAGGAGGGAAGAACAAAAATGTTTAACCCTCTTGGTATCTGAGAATCACTTAAAATTAGTGAGAAAAATTGTTTCCGTGAAGAACATCCAAGCCGAGGCGCTTTCGTAACGATTACGTAGGTGATTTCGGGAAGATTTTCAAGTGTTCATTGTCGTTTGTCGTTTGTTCTTCGTCGTTCTTCGGTCTTCAACCGGTAA